>NC_056739.1:1994594180-1994704560 GCF_019279795.1 Protopterus annectens
TTTTGAAAAATTGGGGAAAAGGGGGACCATTTTTTTGAAAATAACTTTGGACAAGGGGGGTTTTGCCCGACATACATTTCAGCAACATGACTTTGAAGGTTTTAAAAGTTGGTAGTTTGATTTGCAAGTATGGCAATGGGTAACGTATCTTCACTTGGTGTCTTACAGGATCCTCCTCACAGTCACAGGCATACAGTGGAGTGTTGCCTCGAGTAGCTACTAGGAGGCAAGGTGCAGGCGTGAACCTCAGACAATTTAACTGTCCCGGCAATCTCCTAAATGGTTCAGATGTTGATTTTGCCCTCAGTGAGAATGTGATCTCAAACTGGTCCTCCCCCTTGGTCAAGTACCTTGGGATCAGGGGAGGCACACTCACTGCTCACCCTGGAGAAAGGATCCTAAAAATGTTTTTCGTGTTTCACTGTTTGTCATCACCTGTGGCTTAGCCCTGCTGTGGTAGTCCTCAGCCAGCTTGAATACAAGAGTCAATGTTTTTCTGTGTCGGCTGGTGTCACCTGTAGTCTGACGTCAGGTTGTCAGTGTTGTATAGCAAGACAAACGACGGTATTAGTCTTTTTTGCCCTGAAGCCCATAGCAGAAGCAATTCACAAGTATGCCACTCAGTCGCTACCAGCATTTGAATTACAGTTGAAAACGTCTAAAGCTAAGTACCCTGTTGAGGATCCTTTCTTCTTGCACTAACCGATGTCTGAAAAAGTTAACAATTGTCTTGCCTATGGAAAGCAGATCCCACACCGAGACTTCCATTCATATTGCGTCACTTCTTTAGGCCCAGACCACGGCATCCCCCATTGCCTGTTCTGTGCCCTCTTTAATACGAGAACCATTCGCCGTGTAGCTCTTTTTGTAAACTGGTATTGTCTTCCATCTTCGCATTCTGAAATGGCGTCAGTCAGCCAACAGTCTGTGGACATTCTGAAAAAACGCAGGGATAACGATGGAGACAGACCACACAAGCCTAAGCCTTCGGATGACTCTTCCGCTAAGCAGGTAGTCCGTTCTTAGGAATTTAGTGAGGCTCTTTCGCAGCCCTTGATGCCTGATTCGATAACTACGCAGGCCTCTACTGAGACCCTTTCAGAGTCCGGTATGCCGCAGAAATCTTCGTCCTCCGAACCTTTGGCTGTCTCTGCCTTGGGTTGGGTCCAGAGCTGTGATGCAGGCACCGGCTTCCGAGGAGGCCTCTCCCACTACTGAATCTAGACTAAAACTGACGTCTTCTCACCAGACTTTCGTTTCTCTTAGACCGATGGATACTCTTAGGCCTAGAAGCCAGGCCACTCCTAGAAAATCTGCCTCTAGCCACCATCTTGCTCCTGCTCCACCACCCCAAGCACAAATGCTTAAAATGGTAGAGGATCTCGTCTCCCTTATCTGGGGTAGTCTGGCCACAACTTCTAAAAGGAAAAGACACCCTTCTCCTGAAATTATGACAGGACATGATTCTGAGTTATCTGATTATTCAGATTTTGAAGAGGAACAACCACCTTTGACTGCTTATGAGGATTCAGATGCAGAGGAATCCATTCTTTTTACCTCCCCCACCAGAAGACCTTTCCCTTGGGGAAAAACCCTTCATGCCCTCAAGGAGCATTTCCAATGGGTATCTCAGGATTTCACTCAGTCTAAGAAAAGATTTAGAGTTTCTGGACCTTCCGCACCACAGACCCCTGGCCATCCCCCCTATTTTAGAAGTGGTGGATTATGTTTTCCATGAATCCAGCTTGGCCCTTGATGCCCTCACACCTGGTCCCAGTAAACCTGACTGGGTATTAGAGTAGTGGATTCTCACAAATATCTGTACAGAAATCCTGCTGCAGACCCAGAGGTCATTACACAGGAACCTAAAGCAGCTAAGACTAGTTCTGCCAAGAATCCTATTCTTTCTGACAAGGATTCTAGAGCTCTGGACAGATGGGGTAAAAAAGTATACCTCTGCAATCTTGTCTCGGAGCACCCAACTGTCATTTCTCTGTTAAAGTATCAGCAACACACTTTGGAACTATTAAAACAAAAGATTTCAACCTTTCCTGACTGTGCCAGTTCAAAAGTTAGATTTACTGCGCTCTACTTTTCAAGTGGCCAAACGCTCATTACACTGTGGATAATGACGCCCTAGAAACCTCAAGTAGGGCAGCAGTGTCAGGATCTGTCATTAGGGGATCAACATGGTTGAAGGAACAACCTCTCCCTGATCATGTCATGTCTAAATTAATTGATGCACACCTGGATAAGGACAGCTTGTTTGGAGTAAAATCTTAGGAAGTGCTTAAAAAGATGGAAGACAAAGCCAAATGTATGCATACAGTAAAAGATTTCTTTCAGGTTCAACCTCCCAGGTTCAGCAGGAACTTTCCCTCTAAGTACCGGTCCTTCCCTGCACCTAGCAGAAAGGGCCACGGTAAGCCCCACGGGGACAACACCACTCAGGCCCCTATTGCAGGGGCTGCAGAGAACCAAGCAGTGGACCACTTCTGCCCCAAACGCAGGGAGTTCTAAGCCACCCTTCTATTGCAAAAACTCTCAGTGACTCCCTCCTCCCCCCTCTGCCCTTCTTTCACTCTCCTAAAGCTAGGAGAAAGGCTCTTCCTCTGCAAAGAAAATTGGCTTTTTGTAACAAAGGACCAATGGGCCTTAAAAATAATTTTTCAGGGATAGAAATTCTCTTTAATCTAACTCCTAATTCCAAGAGAGTACCCAGACTTTCCTCCAAATCAGTGGGCAGAGGCTTTGAAAATGGGTCCAAACTCTCCTACCCCGGTGGGCATTAGAACTTGTCCCCTCAGAACGAACAGGCAAAGGCTTTTATTCGACTATTCCTTGTTCCTAGAAAAGAGGGCACTTGGCACACCATCCTGGATCTGTCCATTCTGAACACCTTCCTGGTGGTCCCCAAATTCAGAATGCTAACCTTGCAGCAGCTGCTACCTATGCTGACAAAAAATGCCTGGCTAGTGACCCTAGACTTAAAAGATGCCTACCTCCACATCCCCATAATGGAATCCTACAGGAAATTCCTGTGCTTCAGAGTAGGCTCGGAAAGCTTTCAGTTCTTTGCGCTAACCTTTGGCTTATCTACTGCACCCAGAGTATTCACCAAATGCTTCGCCCCGGCCATAGCATTTTGCAGACAGAGAAATATACAGATTTACCCTTATCTGGACAATTGCCTCATTCAGGCAGAGTGCAAAGAAAAGCTGCTGCAAGACTTTCTCTTTGTCAAAACACAGCATCCAAAATGGCCTTCCTATCCCCAGAAAAGCAGAGCTTCCTGCCTCTGTACTTTACCCAGCTGGTTCCAGAAGTCATCTCACCGCGAGGAAGTTTCTGCAAGCCTTAGGGTATATGGCATCTTGCATCCTTCTAATTCCTCTGGCCAGGCTTTACATGAGAAAACTTCAGTGTTATCTAAAGAACCTTTGGTGTCTGAGACCTCTCTCTCCCTCTGATCCCCTGTATAAGGGCCCAGTTTCTCTGGTGGGCAGGGGCCTGTGTCAAGAATAAGGGTCTTCCCTTCATCCTCCGCCCTACCGGGCAGATCATCACCACCGAGGCCTCGGACATTGCTTGGGACGCCCACCTAGCAGACAGGTGCACCCAAGGTCTTTGGGATGCCCAGCACCTTCCCACACATCAATCAGAAGGAAATGATGGCATTACAAATGGCTCTGACATCCTTCAAACCCAATCTCAGACCAGGGGTTCTCCTTATAAAAACAGGCATCACAGTAATGTACATCAACAAACAGGGAGGGACCCAATCTTGCCCTCTATGCAGGCTAGCTATGAACCTCTGTCTGACAGCCTCCTCCATGAGATTATACCTAATTGCCCTATACCTACCAGGGATCAACAACACCCTGGCAGACCACCTACGCAGACGCTTACTGAACCCCCACGAATGGCAGCTCCACAGAAAAATATTTTTGCAAGTCATTCAGGCGTGGGGAACTCCAGAGGTGGATCTGTTTGCTTCGCATCTCAACCACCAGCTGAAAAAATTCTGTACCAGGGAGTATCCCCACCTAGCGTGGAAGGTGGATGCCTTGACCTTCCCCCTGGAACTCCCTCTTTGTGTATGCATTCCCTCCTCTGCCTCTTATTCCCATGGTACTGATCAAGATACGAGAGGAGAGATCATAGGCCATCCTCATTGCTCCATATTGGCCCGGACAGCATTGGGTACCCCTTACTGCGCAGCCTTGACAATACAGCCTCCCAGGCAGCTTCCCCTGATCTCAGACCTCTTGACCCAGGTGGGGGGGAAATGCTGCACCCAGACTTGCAGACTGTCAAACTATCAGCATGGCTAATACTTTAAAAGTAAACAAGGGGCTCCTGTTAAGTAAACAGGTCCTAGACATAATCACAGAGGCCAGAAGGCCCAGCACTAGAAAATCTTACGCAGGGAAATGGAAAAGATTCTGCTCCTGGAGCTAGTCCAGAGGGGGCAGTACCTCACAACCTTACATTCCTCTTATCCTGGACTGCCTAGCCGAGTTTCTCAATGGTGGCCTCTCCACTTCTATTAAAATCCATGCCTCAGCCATTTCAGCTCATTTCGATACAGACCAGCCCCTCTTCTCACTTCCTCTAATTCCTCAGAGGGGATTCTAATATCAGACCTCCCAGAAAACCACCCATGCCAACCTGGGACCTGAATTATGTTTTAGAAAGCTAACCTCATCACCATTCAAACCTGCTGCTTCAGCAGAATTGAGATACCTCTCGTGGAAGACTGCTTTCCTACTAGCTATCACCTCAGCCAGAAGGGTTTCAGAACTTCAGGCACTCATGGTTGTTGAGCCATTCATCATTTTCCATGCAGACAGGGTCTCCCTGAGGACTAGCCCCTCCTTTATGCCCAAAGTGGTATCTGATGTGACCCTCAACCAGGTCATACATCTACCCACCTTCTTTCCTAATCCTCAAAACAAGGGGGAAAGAATTCTGCACTCACTAGACATGCACAAGGCAGCTTAGATACTTACCTGGACCGTACTAAATGCTTCAGAAAAACAGACTGTCTTCTTGCCAGCTTTGCCCCAGGGGTAGAGGGGGAAGCACATTTCCAAGCAAACTATTTCCAAATGGATATCGCACTGTATCCATTTTTGCTACAGACTACATGGGAAACCTCTCCTTAAATCTATCCATACCCATTCCACTAGGGCAGCCTCCACTTCCACAGCATTCCTCAGAGGAGTTCCCACCGGGGACATCTTGGAAGCTGCCACCTGGACTTCTCTCCATACCTTTAGAAAGCATTACCATCTTCTACTTTTCTCTAAGGCTAGGGCAGTGTTTGTCTCTGCAGTTCTGAAGGGCATGTGACCCATGCCTAGGTCTGTAACTATTCCTTCCACCCCTCTCTTCTTAGCTTTGGGAATCCTCCCACAGGTTATGACTGCAACAGTGAAACATGAAGAACATAGTACAGTTGTGTACACTTACCATAAACGTAGATGTTAGAATGTATTCATTGTTGCAGTCCTGGTTTCCCTCCCTCCTCCCCCCTTATATCTGCTTTCCTTAGGGGGACATAAGATTCTCACGGTGGCTTTTAGTCATCAGGATCACTTTACCAAATTTCCTTGGGCTTCTGACGGGTTGGGGTAAGAAAAACTGATGTAATGGCGTAGGCTGCCTTGCTTTATAGCACTTAATGACCTGATGTCAGACTAAAGGCGACAGTAGCTGATGCAGAAAAACATGGACTTTGGTATTCGGGCTGGCTGAGGTCTACCACAGCAGGTATAAACCCACAGGTGATGACTGCAACAGTGAATACACTCCAACGTCTACATTTATGGTAAGTGTACACAACTGTACTTTCGTGTGATACCCTGTGTTTTGGATGATTGTCTGGTGTCCATAGGTGGCCATCTTGGTGTGAAGATTGATGTTATTCATGTTTCACTGTTGCAGTCATTACATTTGGGTAATCTGCTGGCAGGTTGCCCTCATTCGGCCTGATTAACAAAGTCTTGGGTCCTACGTCGGCTGCTGTCCCTTCTTCCATGATGTCAGGGGTATAAAACATGCAGCCGACGCCATTACATCAGTCTTTCTTGCTGTGCGGTGCCCGAAGCAGAAGCAGTTCGCAAGTGCTTGTCGGCCGACTCCTGAAATTTTCGTTTTCGAGTTTCAGAACCGAAGTCTTCAACTAAAAAGCTAAGTACCCCATTGGGGAAACTTTTTTTTCCTTGCTCCTTACTGATGTCAGTAAAAGTTAATAATTGTATTACTTATGGGAAGCAAATACCTCCTAAGTATTTTCATTTGTACTGTATTCCTTGCTTAGGCCTTGACCATGATGTACCTTGCTGTCGGTTCTGTGCTTTATTTAATCAATGCACTATCCGTCGTCTGTACATTTTTGCTTCTAAATATTTTGGATCACGGTTTAATTATCCAGAAATGATGTCTGTTAGCAATCCAACTACCGGAATACCTAAAAAATGCAAAGACAAAGACAGGCCGTTGAGGTCCAAAACTGCCGACTACGCTTCTAAGCCAGTCGCCAGTTCGCTGGTACTCACTGAGGCACTTTTGCAGCACCTGATACCTGCTACTTCTGATTCGCAGGCCTCTACTGAGATCCATTCGGAGTCCGGTATGCTGCAAGATGCTTCAATTATGGAACCCGCGGATGTCTCTACCTTGGATGGGTCCGGATCTGCTGTGCAGGCACCAGCTTCTGAGGGTGTTTTCAGGCCTACAGATTTGTATATTAAACGGATGCCATCTTCAATATTAAGGCCAAAATCTCGATCTGTCTAAAAAACCTATGCCTAGGCCACATGTGCAGGATCCTATGCCTAAAAACAAATGATCAAAATGGCTGAAGATTTAATTACTCTAATCAGAGGTAGCCAACCCCCACCTTCAAAGAGGCCTAGGGCTGAACTTGACTACTAATCTTCTGAACAGGATTATATTTCTTACGACTCTTCTAATGAACAGGATTTGTCTATACCTACTGATGAGGACTCTGATGCAGAGAATTCCATTTCTTCTGCTTCTCCTCCTGAGGATTTTTCTTTTGGGGAAACTTTACATACCTTAAGGGAACATTTTCACTGGGAAAGTCAGGATTTTTCTGAATCCAAAAAGAGGCTTAAGGATTTTCTTCTTCCTCAGCATAGGCCTTTGTCTATACCTCCTGTACTAGACATTGTTGATGTGTTTTTTCAGAATCCATTATGTCCCCTGACTCTCTGCCTCCGGCCCCTTGTAAGCCAGACATACTACAGGGTTCCTGATTCCCACAAATTCCTTTTCAAAAATCCTGTTGCGGACCCTGAAACCATTTCTCAGGGGCCCAAGGGCATTAAGGCTTCTTCTGCTAAAAATCCTACCCCTTCTGATAGAGACTCCGGGGCGCTGGATAGATGGGGGAAAAAAGGTTTATACTTCTGCAACCTTGGCAATCAGGGCTTTAAACTGTCAATTTCATATGCTAAAATATCAGCAGCATATCATGGGACTGCTTAAACAGAACATGATTTCTGACTGTGTGGAAAATAAAGATTTACAGGATTTATTGCATTCAGCTGAACAAGTTGGAAAACATACTTTGCAATGTGGTTTTGATTCTTTGGAGGCCTCTTGCAGGGCTGCTGTTACTGGGTCTGTGCTTAGAAGGCATGCTTGGCTTAGAGCAATCTCTGCCTGATCATGTTAAAGCAAAATTGTTGGATGCTCCTTTGCAGCAGGACCGTCTGTTTGGCAATAAGGCTGAAGAAGTTCTAAAAAAGATGGAAGATGAGGCTAAATCTGTTTAGCAGGGTGGCCTAATGGTTAAGGTGTTTGCCTTACAAACACAAGGTGCAGGGTTTGAGTCTCACAAGGGATAATTGGCTAAGCTTAAAATGGCTCGCAAGGGCAGGTAGCTTAGTACTAATCTATCTATCTATCTCTATCTATCTATTTATGCAAATTCTGAAAGATTTCTTACAAGTACAACCTCCAAGATTTAGTAGGCACTGGCCTACTAAGAACTGGTCCTTTCCAGTTCCTTCCGGGGCCACTCAAGCCAGACCCAGACATGCCAAAAGCACCAAATTTCTGTCCCAAGGGACTTTCAGAACTAAGCAATTGGGGGTGCCTCCTCTTCCAAATCTGGACACAACAAGACACCTCCCTGACTTTCCTTTAGAATTACCAAGCACTTACCTTTTAGCCACCCCTTGGGGGGGGGGGAACTGGCGCTTCATGCAAAAAAACTGGCAACTTATAACCCAGGGCAAATGGGTTTTAAATAGTGTCCCAGGGATAAAGATTTCCTTTTCACATGTTGCAAAGTCCAAGCGGTTGGCCAGACCTGCCCCCAAATCAGTGGGCAGAGGTTCAGAAACAAGTACTTTCCCTCTATTCAACTAGTACCAGAAGGGGAAAATGTACATTATTTCTATTCCAGACTTTTCCTGGTACCCAGAAAAGACCAAGCATGGCATCCAATTCTGAACTTGTCTACTCTAAACATTTTCCTGGACATTCCAAAATTCAAGATGCTGACTCTTCAGTTACGTCCTATACTAGGCAAAGATGCCTGGTTGGCAACTCTAGATCTAAAAGAGGCATACCTGCATATCCCAGTCAGGGAATCTTGCAGAAGATACCTCCGCTTCAAAGCAGGCTTTTTGCATTATCAGTTCTCTGCACTGCCCTTTGGCTTATCTACTGCGTCCAGGGTCTTTACAAAGTGCCTGGCGCCAGTAATTGCATTTTGCAGGCAAAGAAATATTCAAATGTATCCATACCTGGAAGATTGTCTAATTCAGGCAGAAACAAGGCCATTCTTCTAAACCCTCTGGCGTTTGTAAAAAGGGTTCTAAATTATCTAGGGTACACCATAAACAAAAAGAAATCACAACTAGTACCCTCTCAAAAAATAACATTACTGGGTGCAAGCTTGAATACAACTGCCCAGATGGCTTACCTTACGCCAGAAAAGCAAATTCAGTTGGTGACTTGCTTCAAACAGGTGGCCACAAAAACCCTATTAGCAAGACAAATGCTGCAAGCCTTGGAGTTCATGGTCTCCTGCATTCTTCTAATTCCATATGCAAGACTGCATATGAGGAAACTTCAGTGGTACTTAAAAAGGTTATGGAGTCAACATTCTCACAGCCTGGAAACAATGATTCCTATCATCCTATCATACATTGCCTGCAACTAGAGTTCCTGGTGGGCAGAGGCCTGCCACCAAAACCAGGGACTGCCATTCACACCACCCCCTGCCACCCAAACCCTAACTACAGATGTATTAGACTATGCATGGGGGGCTCATCTGGCAGGTAAGTGCATTCAGGGCAAATGGAGCTCGAATCAAATGCACCTTCATATCAATCAAAAAGAAATGCTAGCTGTACAGAAAGCACTGACAGCCTTCAACCACTACCTTCATCCAGGGCAACTAATGGTAAAGATGGACAACACCACAGTTATGTGTTACATAAACAAGCAGGGGGATACACATTCCTACCCCCCCCTGTAGAAAGGCCATGGCATTGTGGAGCATGGCCTTGAGCTATCAAGTACAACTACAAGCCCAATTCCTGCCAGGAAAGCTGAATATTTTGGCAGACTATCTAAGCAGAAATCTCATGGACCCACACGAATGGAAACTGGAACCGCGGATTTTCAACATGTTGACACGCAAATGGGGGAGCCCAGAGCCTTTGCCTCACCCCAGAACTACCATTTGGACAAATTTTGCACAAGAACTCCTCACAAAAAAGCCTGAAAAGTGGATGCTCTGTCCTTCAGCTGGGAAAACCTATCAGTCTATGCTTTTCTTCCTCTGCCTTTGCTCTCCAAAGTTCTACTAAAAGTCAAACAGGACAAACCAAAGATGATTTTGCTTGCTCCAGACTGGCCTCGCCAACACTGGTACCCACTCCTACGCAGTCTGTCACAACTTTCTCCATGGCACCTGCCTCAGACACCTTCCTTACTGTCTCAGCAGAATGACCAAATTCTGCACCCTCGGCTCCAAACATTGAATCTTGCAGCTTGGCTAATCACTTAAATTCCCTCTTAGCATCCCTCTGCAAACCTGTGATGGATGTCATTTTGGAGGCGAGAAGACCTAGTACCAGAAAATCTTATGCTGACAAATGGAAAAGATTCTGTGCGTGGAATCAATCTCAAGGGATGAGCACAGCAGTGCCCAATTTACGTCAGATTTTGCAATACTTAACTGAGATGCTTCACAAGGGCCCATCTTTTTCTTCCATAAAAATCCATGCCTCAGCCATTTCAGCTCATTACAACACAGAACCCCCCCATTTCTCTCATCCTTTGTTAAAGCAGTATCTCGGAGGGGCCAAAAACCTAAGGCCGCCCAGGAGAGCTCCAACCCCTGCCTGGGACCTTAACTTTGTATTGGAAAAACTCACTCTGCCTCCTTTCGAGCCAGCTGCTACTGCAGACTTAAAATTCCTTTCCTGGAAAACAGCCTTCCTTTTAGCAATCACTTCGGCTAGAAGGATTTCTGAATTGCAGGCCCTTATGGCAGTGAAGCCTTTCATCATCTTTCGTGCAGACAGGGTGTCACTCAGGACCAACCCATCCTTTATGCCCAAGGTGGCATCCAGTGTGGCTCTTAATCAGTCCATTCATTTGCCAACTTTCTTTCCCAATCCACAGAACAAAGGGGAGCAGATTCTGCATTCATTGGATGTACACAGACAACTTAGATTTTACTTGGACAGGACTAAATCTCGAAGAAAATCTCAACTGCTGGTAGCATTTGCTGCAGGGGCAGAGGCAAAGGCTATTTCAAAGCAAACCATTTCCAAATGGAGAAGCCATTGCATTCATTTCTGCTATAAGCACCATGGAAAACCTATCCCCCAGGGGATCCGATCCCATTCCACCAGGGCTGCATCTACTTCAGCCTTTCTCAGAGGTGTTCCTACCAGGGATATTCTAGAAGCTGCTACCTGGAGTTCACTTCAGACTTTCACAAAGCACCATCACTTACCAATTTTCTCTAAATCCAGAGCTGGCTTTGCAACTGCTGTTATCAGGGCCTTGTAGCCGGTCCTAATACTGTATAAATCCATCCCCCAACCTTAGCTTTGGGAATCTGCCCAAATGTAATGACTGCAACAGTGAAACATGAAGAACCTAGTACAGTTGTGTACACTTAGCATAAATGTAGATGTTAGAGTGCATTCACTGTTGCAGTCCTGGTTACCCTCCTTCCAGCCCCCTGTTATTTCTCTTACTATGCCTCTCCTTTAATTTTCTACACTTAAAATCCTTTTTGGTGTATTTGCTTTTGTTTGGAGGTATATATTTTTATGTTTAAAATTATTTCTATATTTTCCTCCCCATTTGGGGGGCATTTGACATCTGGGGCAAGAAAAACTGATGTAATGGTGTTGGCTGCATGTTTTATACCCCTGACGTCATGGAAGAAGGGACAGCAACCAATGCAGGACCCAAGACTTAGGCCGACTTAGGGCAACCTGCCAGCAGATTACCCAGATGTAATAACTGCAACAGTGAATACACTCCAACATCTACATTTTTGGTGCGTGTACACAACTGTACTTTTACTTGATTTATTTGCTCACAGACTTGAAGGCATTTGGGATTATGAACTACCTTCCTGGATTTGGCCTGTAGGTGCACTTGAGCCAGTAAGGCCAAATCAAGGAAGATATTTCTAATAATCGTATGCGAGGGCTGACATTTCAGCACCTGTGTATCAAGTACTTGTTTTTTTTTTTAATTTACACTATTTTAGTCCCACTAGGCCAATCTCCTCTTTTCAGGAGAGAACCGATATGGGAAATTTGGGCACTGCATTGGAGAAATTCTTTCTATTTTTCAATAAGTGTCCTAGGATTTTTTACAACCCCATGAGCTACCACAAACTCTGGTAGATGAGCCTCAGTTTAATATCTCATCTGAAGGAAAGTACATTGAGTACAACACCCCCTTTTATGCTCCACTGCGGTGTCAGTAATGGAAAAATTAATCCAACTACCTGGTTTGGGAATAGAACCTTCAGCCTTCTACATGTGTCAAAGTTGAGTGTGCTACCTATTGAACTACTGAGACTTCTTGATCTTTGATGCTGGGACACACAAGCATGCAGGGACTGCACCAGTAAAGAGTTTGTTTATAAGCTTGTGCCAGGTCTAGTGCACACAGTACTGCTGTTGATTAGCACATGATCCAGTGTTGGTTCCCAGTCACCCTGATACCCAGTGCCAGTTTGTTCTGCACTAGCTGTACAAGCCCATAGCCATTGGTAGTGTCATGATACTCCCCTACCTTCAGGACCATGAGCCAGTGTCCCTGAGATGGACAGGGATGTTAAAGCAGCCTCCCCATCACCATTTCCTTCAGTTGACCCCTCATTTGGAGCTTGCCCCCAAACTGCTGAGAAGCTGCTCATATCTGTCTCTGGCCCTTTTTTCTTCCCCTCACCTCATGGAGGTTAGTTTTTTAAAATGCAAACTCAGCAGGCAAAATTGCCTGTTTTTTAGGAGTGACCTGAAGGATGTGCCTGGTTAAAGGAGTTGCTCGAGTCCCACAGTAGAAAACAAATGGATATTGGGGGGATCAAACCATAGTGAAGGCAGGTAGCAGTTCATAGTCTTATTTCTTAATACTAAATTGCTAGACAGAGCCTGAGAGGCCCTATTCATTTCCATTTTTGAGCTAGTAATTATAGATGCTGTCAGTGCAGCCTGGTTGGGCATTCTGGCTGTGCCTGTTGACCCGGAAGAGGGCAGTGCTCCTTATACAGTTCCACCTGAGTTGATAAGAGTTTCCAGTTAAGTATTCTTGTGTCGATTATAACATGATCTGCTCAGTCTATCATATGTCCCAGGGACCACAGCAACATTCATAGGTTCATAGGTTCATACTAGGCTATCTGCCCAAGGGCATTTATAAGCCTAGCCCATAGTTATGTGGCTTTCGCCACCCCTTTAGTTTGAATAAAAACTATGCCTATCATTTTTCTGTGCCTCTGTCAAGCAGTGACACTGAAGTAATCCCTGGGGTATATCTGCGATCTCCCATCCATTGGTCAAGATTCCTCTTGAACAAGGCCAGCGAGGTGCTCTGCCTCACATGTACTGGGATTTTGTTCCACAGCATAGGGAGTCTCTGGGTGATGAATCTGTCCCTCCAGCACGTTCTATTTATAACCGTGTCAAGGTTTAAGTCTCCCATCCTTGTGGTTCTGAGGGATCTAGATTTTTTGAGGTGAAGCATATTCATCAAATCTGGGTTTGACATGGCCTTATATGTCAGGCACAGGTCACCTCTGAGCAAGTGGTATGAGACTGAATAAAGCTGGAGTTCTTTCAGTCGGGCAGCATAAGACATATTTTTGAGACCCTTTATCCTTTTGGTGAGGAACTTTTGGGGCCTTTCAAGCTGCATCAGGTGTCTGGTCAGATACATTCCGAACGGGGCATTGTACTCAATCACAGGTCTAATGAGTGATGAGTACAGGGGGACGATGACCTCCCTTGATCTAGATGTGAATCCCTTCATGATCAGGTGGGCGATATAGAAGGTTTTCCTAACTACTTTAGCAACATGAGTGTCAAACGAAAGACTACTGTCAACTTGGGTCCCCAGATCCCTGATGACTTTTTCTGTGCTCAGTGGATTGTCACCTATATGGTAGCTAGGGGTAACCTTGTTTTTCCCGAAGGGTATGACTATGCTGTACAAGCCCATAGCCATTGGTAGTGTCATGATACTCCCCTACCTTCAGGACCATGAGCCAGTGTCCCTGAGATGGACAGGGATGTTAAAGCAGCCTCCCCATCACCATTTCCTTCAGTTGACCCCTCATTTGGAGCTTGCCCCCAAACTGCTGAGAAGCTGCTCATATCTGCCTCTGGCCCTTTTTTCTTCCCCTCACCTCATGGAGGTTAGTTTTTTAAAATGCAAACTCAGCAGGCAAAATTGCCTGTTTTTTAGGAGTGACCACCCAGAGACTCCCTATGCTGTGGAACAAAATCCCGGTACATGTGAGGCAGAGCACCTCGCTGGCCTTGTTCAAGAGGAATATTGTAGCATATTGCTGCCACCTGAGGAGTCCAAAGCACTGAATAGGATTTTTTTTTCTCTTTTTTCTTTTGGAGGTCAGGGCACTCAGCTGTTCATCTCGCCTCTCTGAATTTCAGGCCATTAAAGTGAAGAAGGTCCTGGAAAAGCTTGTGGACTCCATAGACCCTGAACTCATGGAAGAGCTTCCTGGGAGTGGAGACCTTGTGTCTCATTCTTGATTGTGCTGATTCTTTGGTTATCAGCAGGCTGTGATATTTGTGAAGGCCCACACATCTTAGGCATGTGATCCATCAAGGAGGTGTTTGGGGAAAAAGATCAGGATGCCCACTTTTTGGGAGATATGTGCTTGACCAGCCTGCCTCATGCTGCTTGTTTACGTTAGAGGAAACAAGCACACGTCTGTGCTAAGAGCTTCTATGAATGATCTCCTGCCACTTTCACCTCTTTCTATGATAAACTTGGCCAACCACAAAAGAGGAAGAGGCAGTACTGGTGTCTGAAGAAGGCTAGATGTCACACAGTGTTTTCATTCTTGAAGTCTGTGAGGTTACCTGAGGTCCGATGTTGATGAACCAAAGTAGGCCTATCACAGTACTGACTGTGACCCAAGACTGACATGAAAATGGTAGGGGACAGTTTCAGAATTTGCCTCTGCTGAGAGAATGATCACAAGGGATGACTTGGTTCTAGACATGCTTATCTTTAGCCACATTCTGAAACTCATAGGTCCTTCCCAGAGAAGACTTCATTGACAGATCAGTCGATTTCAGTAGAGCTCTTGGACAGGTCCTGAATGTACTGCTAACAGGAGTCATACATGCTGCCGTAATGTTGGAGGAGTTATGAAGGTTTGGTTCTTAGTTATGAAGGTTTATTTCCCTTTCTTCCTGATGTAAAAGAGGATGGACAATTTTCTTCCTATTGTAGACCTCAGCAACTATTCAGCCCATTTGGTACATCTAATTCTGTGGACATCAAGTAGAGACCTGGATGGTGTCACTGTATAAAATGAATGATTTTTGTTTGACACATCACTGTCTGTGGACTGCACCCGAAGTTCCCTCAGTATGTCTTGGTGCAAAATATTGACAGTTGCGCTTTACTATAGACCGTCTTTATCAAGGTATTGACTGTTGTGGCCAGAGTCTTACAGAAGGATCTCCTGTTCTCTTATCTGGATGGCTTTTTTTTTGGTAACCTTGTCCAGCAAGTTTTGGAACCAGCTCTCCTTTGAGTGCTTCTGTGGGGTGCATTCCTTGTGTGGGGGAGTAACTGTAAATTGGAAGAAGTTCTATCCAGTAAAGTAAAAGAAGCCCTTCTTGATCCGAACTTGCAGGAAGCACTCCATCAGGGTGTAGTTGGACACTGTCCATTGTTAGTCATTCTTACCCTTTGGCCATCTGAATGAGGATGCAGCAGTCTGAGACTTTGCTATATATGAGCTTGATGTTGTCACAGTCATCATGGTGCTATATGTAGACCTAGGAATTCAAGTATTGAAGTGAGTTGAGGTGTTGGTGGCTTCAGTGCCAACATTTTTCAAAGACCTTCTGTTGGTGCTGGATCCTTGTTGCAAGACCCTAAAGTGGTGTACTTTCCCAGTGCATCTGATTGGTGATATTCCTTTTCTTCAAATGCACATTTGTTGAGAATTTAGGAGCTCTTCCGGGTTTTTATGGTGAAGGGGCCTCTACATAAACTGGTTGGAGCTTAGAATAGTACCGTTTCCCCCTGTAAGCCTTGAAGAAAAATTGCTGCTTCAGTGGTCAATTTTTTTCATCTAGTTCCAACAACCACTTTATTGTATGGCATCTGAACAAGTAAGGTTGGCACAAGTTCATGTCCTTTTTGCAGAAAAGCAGTGCTCATGTGCTACTAGGTCATACTCTGGGACATCTTTCTCCAAGTGTTTCGTATCCATAGAGAGATGAACAAGCGGTAAATGGTCTGAGAGAGTCCCGCATTGCTCTCTTGCAGGTTTTAATTCAGAGGACATGCCTAGTTGAGGCCATCCATTAGTGGTGCACTCTGGAGTTTGAACTGTTTGCCTCACAAGAAAATTCAGTCCCCCTTTCTGCTCAGTTCATCAGGGTAACAGGGAAGTAGTCCAGAACTACACAAACCACAGCAAAGGAAGTAAAATAACAGCCTACTGACCCAAAAAAATATTTAATCACACTTTAGCGCCTCAGTTCAACAGCCTTCAAGAAGTAACTAACAATCTCAAACCAAACCTCTTGTATGCAAAACATACAAACAATTACTTAATTATTCAATAAAACAATTAAATCAGATATTTCTAATTTACTTCCAGTTTACTTTACAATTAAGACCACAAGGCACTAAGAAAGTAATGCTTGAAAAGGTTTTCTTGGTCCCATAGCACTGGAGATTCTGGCACCCCTTCCCAAAGCAGGCTTGTACTTTTAAAATAAAAGGTTCTGACTTTGGATTGTGCAGTACCCGGTACCACTTCACTCAGTCAGTCTACAAGTCATTCCCATGTGTCTCAGGCACCTATATGAACCTGATGTCTGTATATCAATTCTCAGTGTATGTTTCAGCTGTTTCTGCATATTGTTATCTTTTAGAGGGCAGAATTATGGACCAACCGTAGCTGGTTAAGTAGCTTGTTAAGGCAGTGGTGTGCATTTGTTTTCCATTGAGGAACCTTTCCTCTGTATGGAATTTGAACTTTTGAGTAGACAGGCTGATATCTGCAGTATGAGCCTGCTGTCTTGGTGGCATTCAAGCTTATTTGTTGGAAAATGCTGCTTCTGGTGACGTCCACTCTGTAGATGCATTTTGGAAATTCAGAACCTTGTACACAGGAAACCACATTTGGGCTTTTATAAGTATTGTATATTTCTCTATGATAAACCCATGCTTCTCCCAAAGTTCATATTGTAGGTTTTCTTGAACCAGTCCATGAAACTGTCATCTTTTGGTAGTATTAGAAATTGGGCCATTGGTAACCCTTCAGAACACAAATATTATCTGAGGAAAAGCGCAGGTGACTCAAGTTCATTAAGTGGTTCAGGTGCCTGTAAGAGATGACTCAAGAGAATGGAAGTGAGCAATTGCAGATAGCTTTCCAGTCTGGGGAGAGGGAGACCATTGTGGATGCTCCCATGGATTACACCTAATGGGAGCACCAAGTAAAAGTGGAGTCAAAGCTTGCTGAGCCTGATCCAAGTGCATTTGCAGTCATAAAGCTGAGATGAATTCAGCATGGGTAGGTATGCTTTTCCTCAGAAGATACCAATAGCTTGGAAGAACTGTTGTCAGGAGGGTCTCCTAGGGGGAGAGCTGTCCCACTGCTTACCACATGGCCTTCACCTGAGAATAGAGGGCCAATTAACATATTTGGATAGGAACATGTTGGCTGTAGGGCTGTTGCCTAACCTGAGAATGCATGTCTCCCTTACCACCAGAACAATGGGCGCCACTGGGTAAGGTTTTGCATGGAGCAAAAAGCAAGTACTATCTGGCGATGGTACATGAATTTAGGGAGAGGAATCAATGGATCTCTTATTCATCTCTTTTGTTCTGAGTATGGAAGGGCTTGTGGTTGTCAGACGGTGGATCGCAAACTACATTGTGTTTTGCAAACACATACTTATCTGCCTGATGACAAACACTGTTTGTTCATGAATGTTTCTTTTGCATTTATTTATGCTACAGCACCTTGGTGCATGATGAAATTAAATAATGTTTGATAAGTCTTATTTTATGTCTACTTTTATATTTGTTAACTGGTTAAGTACAGTGGTCCGAAGACCCTTGGCAGGCACAACCTGAGCTAGAAGGTATCAAATAGGCAGCCATTTTATAGTTTCTTACAGTTAGTATGCAAAACAGTGTACATATCCTTCAGTATTTGATGACTACATAGTGCACTTACAATGCAGCACAAAGTATGTATATATCATACAAGAAGGGGGAGAGAGGCACATTCATACATGTACCGACTCCAATAAGTATACAGTACAATGTACATTTCATTCAACACATGACTATACAGTGCAATGGCAGTATATGTACTCCTATAAAACTCACTGGATAGCAAATTAGCTCACATGTAGAAACCAGGAATGGTTTATGGCTGACCAGATTTGCAGATTAAGTTCTTGTTTTTTTTTTGTTTTGTTTTTTTTTTTTGTTTTTATAAGCTCATAGATGAGCTAAGCTAACTGTCCTTGTGGGCCATTTTAAGCCTAACCAATTACCTCATATGAGAATCAAACTCTGCACCTTGTGTCTATAAGGTAAGCCCCTTAACCATTATGCCAACCTCCCCACCTCAGAGGGCAGTAAACTTGGTGCCATCATAAAATCCTCAGAGGACACCAAACTCCTCCAAATGAGCCTTTTCCCAAACAAGTAGCTTGTGTCAAAACCATGGACTAAAAATGTCAAATGCGTATCCTTCAGGACCCAAGACATCCCTTGTAACTATCGCATTGACAGCACGCTACTGAAAATTTATCCAGTAGTTAGGGACTTGGTAACCTGTGTAGACAAACTCTCCTTCAGTCACCATGTATCCACTGTTGTAAGAAAGTCCTTTTTCAATGCACAACTTATTGCTTAGGGTGTGGCATCCAGGTCCAGGGATGTGATCATTCCATTGTATTCAGCATTCATCAGGCCAAGCATTGAGTATAATGCCCCTTCTGTATATAGCTGTCCAGGGTTTTGACACAACCTGAATGCCCTTTTTTAATTAAGAAAATCAAGGGCCTAAATCATAAAAGCACTGCAGTCTATCCAAAAGCCTTGTTCCTCTTTTTTAGTGTAATTTGACTGCTGAGTATTTACGTCTTCCTTTCATAGACAGGTCTACCAGGCCCTATCCTGTCAGACCTGCTGCACATCCACAAGTCCAGTGGGGTCATAAACACAAACTCCATGTCTTAGTCTCTTCTGCAACATAAGTAGAACATGTTGGGAAGAATAGAAGTGTATCGCTGAGTGTAGCACTTCTTTGGTATTGTCTTCCTCTCCACATAAAGCAATGAATTTCTGTTATACTATTAAAATGTAGTCTGCCTATCTGGATGAGTAACCATAAATTAACCCCTGATTTAACGTCCCTTGTCCCTCAGGGATAGGAAAATGTGTAGATATTCTGCTTGTCTGTGGTTTATTTGTACTTAAAATGTAATGGCTAAACAAATCATGGAATTGTATGGCTAGGCTTCTAAAGATCCTCACAGATCTATAACCAGGTAAGTACCTATGAATCTGTCATTGAAGAAGGAAAAAAATAGACACATACTTATAGGTGCAGTTAGATATGTAACTATATATTCATAAGTAAGAGACACAGAAAAAATTGAGAGGAGGTCTGTAAAGTAGAAATGATAGCTGAGAAGTAGGTTATTTAGTGCAGAGAATGGAAGTAAGGCATAGAAAAAGTTAAGGAGAAGCCTGAAAAGGAGAAATAGGAAGTAGTTAAGTTGAAGTATGTAAAGTGATCTAAAACGTAAAGAAAAGGTTATTATAGTATTTAGTCTAGAGAATATAAGTAATGAGGTTGTAAGGTTAAAAGAAATTCTAACCTAAGTACGGATTAAAGGGAATAATCAAAGGTAACCAGAGTAGGGGGCACATGGCCTAAGATCTGATAAAAGTAAGATGTCTTTAAGGAGAGGGACTCTTAGATTAACCACAGTTGTCAAGGAAGTAACATTGGAGATTTCTTCATCAGTAGTTTCCTAAAGATATGGAAGATGTTCTGATGCCCTGTGGTAGTTTCTTTTTCTTGGTAACTAGGCTGAGCTATGTTATTGCTACATTTCTGCCTCTTTATAAAATATTTTGTAATTCACCCAAGCTAAACCTGAAATTGGTCAATATTAATCAATGTACAACCGTGGTAGCATACCTCTCAACTTCTTAGTGCAAGAAATCTGGACAAAGCCATTAACAAAAGTTGGACAAAGGAAGGCCCAAAAATAGGCACACTTTTTAAATATTGCAGTTGCAAACTTAGAAAGTTGATGGTATAACAGGTTTTGCATTAGCATGAATTTTCCGAAGGGTATGAAGTCTGAAACTGAAATGTTCGTCATTATTTTCCTAACTTCAGTCTTTAAAGATTTGCCACTAATTTGCCAGAAAAACGTAATTTTATGAAAAACGGACCAAAAATACAAGGCAAAAATCTGGACATTCTACGAAAATCTGTACAGCTGAGAAGTATGTGTGGAAAACATGTATATAAATACATTCGGGTGCAAATTTGGAGAAAAATCTTTCGGCTACTTTTAGTGGGTTAGGTGGCTGAACAAGAAGGTTGACATCTGCATTCCTGAGTGAATAGGCAGAGGTTTTAAAGTGAAGGAGTTGCTTAAATTATAGACAGTAGTGTTTAGCTCATTACATCTGAGTGACGCTACCAGGTATATCTGCAGTTGAATCCTATGGACGCCTCTAGGCATCAAATATTGCTTGTTCAGATTTGCATCAATAATTCCAAAACCATGCATTGTACAATGTTTTTATTTCATCTTAAAGCTTGCAAAATAGCAAACGCAACTGCATTAATATTTTACCTCTGTCTAGTGCAGGTAAAGAGATTAAAAAAAAATTTCATCTGCTTTTACTGTACTTGTGTTTCTACCTACTTCATTTTACTTTTGCATCATCTTAAAAATACTCAATTGTATTTATTACTGCTTGGTGTAACTCATTCTAAGCCTTTTGGTTTAAACACTTGGGCTTCGGACCAGTTGTTTTGCACTGAGAGGGTTTGTGGTCTGCACTGTTGTGGCAGAACAGGTAGCTTACATCCTTCTAGGTTGGGAACTGCTGATTGAGGGCTCAGTGTCTGTTATTCTAAAAGTGTGTTAATTCTGGTTTAAGCACTTGGGCTTTCAGGCCAGTTATTTTACATTAAGAGGGTTCATGGTCTGCACTCTTGTGGGAGGAGAGGCTGGACTCTGCCCTTCTGAGCTGGGAATTTCTGGTTAAAGGCTTATAGTGCATGCATATCTGAACTGCTTCTTACTGAAGTTGGTGCGCCTTGTTTGCTGTGGCATAGACTGGATTCGGGCCTGCTGGATCTAGCTTTGTTTGTGCAACTTGAGCACTAATCCAGACATTCTCTAAAGTATTCAATTGTATTTATTACTGCTTGGTTGTAACTTGATTAAAGTGTAGCTATCATTCTAAGTCTTTTGGATTAAGCACTTGGGCTTCAGACCAGTTGTTTTACATTAGGAAGGTTTGTGGCAAGCACTGTGGTGGCAGGACAGGTAGCTTTCATCCTTCTAAGTTGGGAACTGCTAGTTGAGAGCCCAGTGTCAAGTGTATTAGTTCTGGTTTAAGCACTTGGGCTGCAGGCCAGTTATTTTACATTAAGAAGGTTCGTGGTCTGCACTCTTGTGGGAGAAGAGGCTGGACTCTGCCCTTCTGAGCTGGGAATTTCTGGTTAAAGGTTTATAGTGCCTGAATATTTGAGCTGTGTCTTACTGAAATTGGTACACCTTGTTTGCTGTAGCATAGACTAGATCCAGGCCTGCTGAATCTAGCTTTGTTTATATGCTTGTTGTTTGTTTGCTTGTTATTTCCTGGAGCTAATTCCACCTAATACGCGGCTTCTCAGCGCTTCTGTGGATCACTAGTGATATCTGCATTGCTTACTGTACTTATTTCCTTGTTTCACTTGAAAGAAAGTTACTGTTTGTCGTTTTTGCATTTAGTTACTTGTAACACATTGCACTCAAGTTACCTGGCACTTGCTCACTAAAGCAATTATATAAGTCAGCACTAAAATTAAAAGCACTACACCCTCACTCCCCACTGGCCCATGTTTTCAATTATTAAGGAATTCCCAATATTATTCTAGCATGTCCAAAGGTCAGTTGTCAATCTCCTCTCTGGTCCAGCTGGTGAATCTGGGAATCTTGAGGCAATGTTATAACTGCCTCATGTACACAGACAACCCTCTCCTCCTCCCACATAACACAAATACTTGCGAGAGATGCAGCTATTTAGCCAAACTGGAGGCTGAGCTCTCTCAACTCAGGACTGGCAAGACCAGACAGGAGGAGAAGGCAACTACACACACCACAAAACCAGCCTCACATAATGCTACCACACCACTGAATCAAACACATAAACACACAAAGACATACTCGGAGGCTCTGAGTAAAATTTACCTAAACAGCAGAGGCCTCCAAAGCAGACACCCAAACAACTGCTACCTCAAGACACCCCACAAGCAACACATAAACCACAAAATCAGTGTGCAAAGCAGTCACAGCCCTTAAGGCCAAATACAACACCAAACATACTTGTCATAGGTGACTCCATAGTCAGACACACTGACGTCCCACTCACCAGGCTGAACAAGGAGAGGGTCACAGTAAGCTGCCTATCTGGCTAGAATCCGCCACATAACACAAGCACTCGGGTCACTCCACGGCAAGTACAAATATGACAGTCATTGTCCATGCTGGTGTGAACGACCTGAGACGTACCTCCCTGGACTACATGAAAAGAGACATAGAGGAGCTCTCTGATTATGTAGCCCAGGCAGGTATGACCCTGACCCTGAGCAGTATCCTTCCTTCACCAAGAATGATGCCACAATATAGAGACAAGATGATCAGCTTTAACAATTAGCTTAATGTCTGGTGTCATTCAAAGGGGATCCAGTGTCTGTCTGCCTGGGATGACATGCTTGACAAGCCACGCTGCTTCGCAGGGATGGCTTGCACCTGTCACCCCTGGGATTCCGGATATTGGCTAAGGCTGTTGCCACCCCCATAGTGCCTTTTAGGCAAGGCTCAAATTCTAAACCTACCACCCTAAAAACAAAAATGGGAAGAAACTGAGGGTAATGCTGCTCAATGCCAGAAGTCTAAATCTCAAAATGCACGCACTTGAGGCCCTTCTCAGTATGGAGAACATCGATGTCTGTGCTGTAACTGAAACCTGGTTCAAGGCTCCTGAGAGCACCCGGCACTATTAGGTTTTACCTCATATCATGCGTTCCGGCCCCAAAACCCGGACCACACCACAAAAGGAGGGGGTGTATCCATATTCATAAAGGATACCCACACCTCCAGGTTGGTGGCAACGCGAAGCTCGGAAACCATCCAGGTGCAACTAACCATAGGCAAAACTGCTCTACAAATTGTAGCATGCTACAGGCCACCCTCTCAAACTCAGGAACCCCACACAGCCTTCCTGAAGACACTGGAGGGTATAAATGTATCTCCAAACACCATCATATTGGGTGACTTCAACTACCTGAATATAGACCGGGAACATTACTCAAGCCCTAACTTTCTAGCCCAACGGTTCCTGGAGTTCATAAATTCAAATGTCATGGAAGAGCTAGTCACTGTTCCCACGAGAGGAGAAAATATACTAGATCTCATTATCACAGACATGGGGACAAAATGCTCCACACCGGAAGTATATCCCTCATTGGTGAGATCTGATCATAAACTAATCTCACTGGAAATCCACATCCCGCCCCCACCCCAAACAAAAAAGCCACAGTGAAGAACTTCTCTAAAGCAAACTTCACACTACTCAAGACTGGTTTGGTATCCTTTAAGGCCCCTGAGCCAGTGAAAACCACAACCCAAGCTGCGGAAGCCCTTACAAATGCCTTCTATGAACACCTCCAGTACTGCATGGATCAGGCAATCCCAAATAAAACCAAGACTGTTTCCACAAAGGGCAAACGTCCAGTCTGGTGGACCCCAGCCATTAACAAACTTTACAATAAGAGGAGAAAGCTATTACATGATAGAACAAAATCCATAAAAGGGAAGTCACCCCTGATCATTATTAGTAAAAAAATACGAGCACTCATAAAATCAACTAAGGCCAATTTTGAGAGAAAAATTGCCATGGATTCAAAGGACAATCATAAGGCCTTTTTCGGCTATGTTAGGAACCTGGGTGGACACCCCCAGATATGCTCAGAATTAGTCCAAAATGATTCAAAAATCACTGAACCCACAGACATTGCCAACATACTGGCAGACAGGTTCAGTGCAAACTTCACCCCCCCCCTAAAGGAGAGATAACTATCCCAGCGGAGTGTAGCCTCCCAGACATCTCAAATGCGCAGGTGAAAGCTGCTCTCTCTAAAGCTAAAAACACAGCATCAATGGGACCGGATGGTGTCCCCGGCTGTGTGCTACACAAGCTAAATGAGGAATTAAACCCGCACATAAGGCAGCTGTTTAATCTCAGCCTTACCACAGGATACATGCCCAAGGAGTGGCGACGGCAACTGTGGTCCCACTCCACAAAGGCGGTGCCTCACGGACCCTGGTAATTACCGCCCATAAGCTTAACAAGTCTAGTTTGCAAAGCTATGGAGAGGATCATAATGGAGCTCATAAACAAAGATATAGGGGACTTGCAGACATTGGACCCGACCCAGTTTGGCTTCGTCAAGGGCAGATCATGCCTTTTGAACTTGGTCAACTTCTTCGAAACAGTCACCAAGGCCATTGATGAGGGAAAGGCAGTCCATACAGCCTACCTTGACCTTGCAAAGGCTTTCGACACAATGCCCCACTCAGGTATTGTAGAAAAACTTACCAGCTTAAATGTAAACGCATATGTCACAAGATGGGTTGCAAACTGGCTTAAGGACGGAACCCACAGGGTTTGAGTTGCTGGCACTATGTCAGACTCCAAGCCAGTCACAAGTGGTGTCCCACAGGGCTCGGTCCTTGGCCCCCTATTGTTCAGCATCTACTTCTCAGAAGTACAGGCCAGCATGGGAGGACTTTGGCTGACAAAGTTTGCAGACGACTGCAACTGGGCGCCATGGTGGAAAGTGCATCGGACACTGATATCCTTCAGAAGGGACTCATGGAAACAGATAGCTGGTGCCAGAGCCATGGCCTGAAGTTAAACGCCAAAAAATGTATAGTCATACCCTTCGGGAAAAACAAGGTAACCCCAAGCTACCATATAGGTGGCAATCCACTAAGCACAGAAGAGGTTATCAGGGACCTGGGGACCCAGGTTGACAGTGGCCTTTCTTTTGACACTCACGTTTCTAAAGTGGTTAGAAAGACCTTCTACATTGCCCACCTGATCATGAAGAGATTCACATCCAGATCTAGTGAGGTCATTGTTCCCCTGTACTCTTCACTTATCAGACCAATGATAGAGTACAATGCCCCATTCGGGATGCATCTCACCCGACATCTGCAGCAGTTGGAGAGACCCCAAAAGTTCCTCACCAAAAGGATAAAGGGACTCCAAAATCTGTCATATGCTGCCAGATTGAAGAAACTCCAGCTCTATTCAGTCGCAAACCGTCTGCTCAGAGGTGACATGTACCTGACATACAAGGCCATGTCCAACCCGGAATTAATGGACATGCTCCACCTCAAAAAATCCAAATCCACCAAAACCACTAGAGCAAGCGACTTAAACCTTAGCACGGATAGAAATAGGACATGCTGGAGGGATAGATTTATCACTCAGACTCCCTATGCTGTGGAATAAAATCCCGGTCCATGTGAGGCAGAGCACCTCGCTGGTTCTATTCAAGAGAAATCTTGACCTGTGGAT
The DNA here is from genome assembly GCF_019279795.1 of Protopterus annectens. NCBI lineage: Eukaryota > Metazoa > Chordata > Ceratodontiformes > Protopteridae > Protopterus > Protopterus annectens. The sequence goes on from NC_056739.1 coordinate 1,994,619,825, forward strand.
GGGAGATCGTAGGTTTACCCCGGGAATCATCTCTGTGTCACTGCTGGACAGAGGCACAACAAACTAATGGGCACAGTATTTTTTCATATAAGGGGTGGCGTAAGCCACAAAACTTTGGGCTAGGCTTATAAATGCCTTAGGGCAGATAGCCTAGTATAAACCTATGAACCTATGCCTTTTTATTATGTTAATTTATATAGATATAATTTTCACAGTTTTCTAAATATCTAAACAACCAACTGAGAACTAAAAAAAAAAAAAATCCAACAAATGAAAACAAAAATGAAGCAGGCAGCCAGGCTCCACACAAATATTTAATAAATTAAGCGCTTTTGTCCAAAAATACTAAGGACTTCATCAGAAACCTGATTAAGTCCTTAGTATTTTCGGACGAAACCGCTTAATTTATTAAATATTTGTGTGGAGCCTGGCTGCCTGTTTCATTTTGTTTTCCTCTAAACAACCAAGTAACACAGACGGAACTCCTTAGCCTCATATGAATGCTGCTAACAGTGTGTATGTGTAACTTGAGTGGTTGCTGAGATAGTGTAAGTTGTTTACAAAATGTTACAAATTTAATAGTTGCTGTGTTTACTGTGACTTATAAAATTCAATTTAAGATCTAGAACCACCACTATAAAAATAGTTTGAGCTGAAGGGTTTGCCGTTAATACTTCTTTCATAACCCTTGTGGTTCCAGAGATATGAACATTTGTTTGAAATGTGAGGACATAATTTAATTCTGTCAAGGTTTAGGCTCCATCCATTGGAAGTTACAGTGCAAACTTTCTGAGCTCCATTGGAGCACCTTGAAGGTAATTTTATTTCAGGATGAATTAAACTTTTCCATCTAATGTTAGTAGATTGCATTTGTTGTCAGACAGTGATTTTTGCCAAATTAGAATAAGATATATAAATCCGAGCTCTTTGGAAGAGAAGAGGGTTTTGTGAATTTTCCTAGTTGCACCTCTGGATGTTATGCTGTATTTGTGGAGTCAGTTCCTCTTGACTCTATCAAAGCTCTTCTCTATTGTGATCTTTGGTCTCTCTAAACTTTGGTAGACAATCAGAGATCACCTGTGGTGGGATCTCTGGTATATCCAATCCAGTGTGACCATATACATGAGTATGCATTAGGACAGACCAAAATTCTAACACAAGATTGTCAAAAGTCCAAGTATTTACAGCAGTCCTTTCAACTAAATTAGTTTATTTCTAAAAACAGACTAAATGAGTGATCAGTAGTCAGTCTCTCTTTTGAAGGAGGAGGATTTGGAGCTGGATTTAATTTTTTAAAAACACAATCTAGTTGGAGTGTTGAAATACTTGGATAGAATGTCACTGTGATGATACTGCTTGGGATTCATCCCAACCAAGAAGTCATTAAGAAGGGTCATCAGTATTAGCCGTAATGGATATGTTCTTAGCATATTGATTGATCTGTAATGGTCCCTTCTTGATGGATCAGAAATACCTTCTGCCATTCCTTTGTGGATGAGTGGTTCTTCATCAGTAGCTGCTGCTGCTGGAATTCTCAGCAAGTAAGGCCAAGTGTATATTATATTGCTTGTTTAATAATGCATTATTGAATCTGTGTTATTTCTTCATTTACTAAAGGCTGTTTGCTAGTGGAAAGAGACTGATACATGTAGTTTGGCAACACCTTACACTGCAGCATGCATTGGTTGGGTGCATGGATTCCCTGCTGCAAAAAAATGTCAAACTCCATTTGATAGAGGTAGTACTTAAGCAAGTACCCATCAAGGAAGGACCTCTTTTGATAATTTGATGTAGTCAGTTTGACTACTACGTTGCATGAAGAGCGGCAGAATGCTCAAAGTCCAAAAACATAGAAAGATGTTGCTCACTGAGAAAATTAAAAGAAAACGTGTACGTTTGTATTTGCAGGTTACAACAAAGCGAGCACAGGCATGGTGTTGCAGCAAAAATAATATTCCTTATTTTGAAACCAGTGCAAAAGAAGCAATTAATGTTGAACAGGCTTTCCAAACAATTGCACGAAATGCACTTAAACAGGTATGTTTTTTTTTAAGATCTTTAAATTGCAGTCAGACAAGTTTGTATTTTTTGTTATTTCCCTGAAGGTAATTTTTGCCTCATATTCTGTGGTATTAATGTATGTTGGAACTATTAAGCACTGAAGCCATAATAGTGCTGACATGAAAGCCTCCTTGTACCACTATATAAAATTAACTTAGACTTTATGGTACACGTCTTTCACCTTGTTTTCACTTTCAGTTGTAGAGCTCCCCTTAACCAGTGAGAGTCATGTTGTTTGTGGAAAATTTGACTTTTTTTTTTAAAGTCACATTCCATGGATGCTGATAGAAACAGTATTTCCATATTACGTTACTTTGCCACTAGAATTTAATTTCATGATACAGCTATGTATGACTATAGGCAAGGTAGGATAATTAGCCTACCTGGCCAGACCCTGTAAAGCAGGTAATGTTTTATTTTTTGTAATTATTTATTTTTTGTTAGCCTTATAACTGAGAAAGTCCACTAGGCATATATGCCTCTTCAGCGGCAACCTGGGAGCATTATTTCATAACATCATTTTCTTAGTCATAAAGTGGGAGTAACTTTCCAGCCATTTAATATGGCCATATGATGATACAATAAACACATACATACATATTCAAAGACATTTTTAGGATCGCACATTGATTTTGGCCAACAGCTACTATCATGTCTCTCAATTCTCAAGTAAGCAAGTCTACACTGTTTGGATTCTCCATCTTCTAATGTCCTAGTGTTTAGCTCTCCTGTACTGGTGCTTTGTTTTTTAATGGAGGGATCTTGCTATGTTGTGCAACCTATGTTCATTCCATGAATGTTTCTCGTCTTGCTCTTCTACTTGTATAATTTTTTACCTTTGGGTTTGGATATGATTTAAAATATTTTGCAGGCATCATATTTGTGGACATCAGGCTTGGTTTTAAGCTCTGTATTTCAAAATATAGAAAAACAGTGTACTTGTACTGTAATGATGAGGTCAGAAAAAGGTCAAAATGTGTGTACAGCAGGTAGGGCTTTGTTTTATTGGCTGTATGTAGCCATAAAGACTTACAAATCAAGTTCAAAAAGGCAAAACTGAATTTGTCCATAACTTTGTTTTCATCCCTTTGAACAGTATTGTGTGAGAGAACAATGGCTCGAGGTGCTAAAATGGTTAAAACATGTTACTCGCATGTTGTCTCTCATTTCTCCTCAAATAAGTTACAAATCTGACTCTGCTGCATTTCTACAGAGTAGGCTCCAAGTCTCGAGTTTCTCCCTCTTCCCGCAGTGCTCTACTCTTTGCCCAGCCTTCTCAGATGTTGTTTGCTGACAGCAGTGACAGATGTGGTTCCTTCAGTCTTGAGTGTTTAGCATTATCTTCATTTTTCCCAGCTAAGTGTCAATTTTTTTCACTGTTTTCTTCATCTTGTCTTCCTCCCCTTTCCTTTAGTGTTTTCACAGGCACCAGGGACTTGGTCTTACTCCTTGCTCTCTCCTTTTCAGGGCTTTGCCTCTTTCTCCCCTCAACCTTACTTTTTTCTAGTTTAAAAAAAAAGTAAAACTAAACTTTAGTGTGCCTGTGTGCATGTGTGTAACATTTGTCAGTATGACCGCCTGTTCTGTGCGAGTTTGTGTGCGTGCTTATGTTTTTGACCAGCCAGCATGTCAGAAAAACTTAATAGGTTTAAACGTTCAGAATATGGGCACAAAATCCCACATTTTGTAGCTAATGAAAGCTGTTTCTATTGCTTTGGCCCGCAGTGTCTTCAGTCAGTTTCTATGATATGCAATGCTTTTAATCCCAGGGCCATAGCCAGCCGGAGAAATAAGTTAATATTAAAGGGACTTCTGCTTGCTGAATCTGTCTCTCCAGGGGCTCAGACCCCCTCCAAACTTGTGACAGGGACTTCTGATCCGAAGAAATGTCTGCATAGGTCTTCACGGGCTTCTTCAGAGCCATTTTCTAAACTTTCCAGGCCTTCGCATCCGACTTCCCAGGATCCAACATCCTCTTCTGCTATAGCCGGCTTGAAACCATCTCCAGATCCATCCAGAGCTCCCTCTCTCTAGGAGCTCTCAAAGACTATCCTCCACCATTCTGGACCCTCGCTGCTTGGATCTAAAAGCTCAGAGTCAGACCCCAGAGCTCACAATTAGGCTGGAATCTCCTACCCTGCCTTCCACTATTCTGCAGACACTCTTCAGGTACTCCAGACTGACCTCGGTGGCTTCCTCAAGGTCTTCCAGGAGCTATGATCCTCCCTGTCAGCTCCCATTGGATCAGAGACCTGAGTCTATCATCCCTCTCCAGAAATCGACTTGGACAGGATGATACAGAAGGTCCTGAAGACTCTGATCTAGATGGGGGTCCTGCTTTCTCCATCCCCTGTGGGATCGGAGTGTGCCCATTACCAAGCAGTCTCGTTCTGTAATCCAGGTTCTGGAATTGGAGCTCTAAGATCATGGCCACTCAGGTGCGTCTGTCTCTGATCCGAGGAAACTGTCTTCCTAGTCTCCAAGAGTTGCCCTGACTACCTCTGCTCTGGTATCCTTGGATAAGAGTGGGTCTTGAATCTGAGCTGTTACCATCTGATCTGAAGGGAGGGCTTTGGGTCAGACTTTGTCAGATCCATTCCTTCCTCTCGGGGCTTCAGCGGTCAACAGTTCAGATCCAATTTGGACCGGGGGCCGGTGGTTGGAGGTTCCTGTCTTTTCTTCTTCCATTGCTTCAGCTCCAGGGGAGCTGGGCAGGGACTCTCTAGACCCTTTGGCTTTCCAGAACATAGAAATGGCCTTTTTTGTAAGAGATGCAACTTATCCAACCTCTGATCCTGCCTGTCTGCTCCCAGTGGATCAGAGACCAAGACCTGACCCTGTCATCCGTACCCAGGGACAGCCTACCCTGAAGGGCCTCCAAACACTCTCCCCAGCGGGAGCCCCTTCTTCCAAGACCTGTCCTGAACCCCCTATGGAGGGGATCCCTCATAAGAAGACTTGCAAGAGGAGAGATGCACTCCCCACTGGAGTCTCTCATTGAGGACACAGACCTTGATGAGGGAGAAGGATCCCCCAGCTCACCACCAGAGGATGTCTTGTTCAGAGACATTCTGGAGATTTTGAAGCAGAAAGGTGGTTGGTCAGCCCAAACTCCTTCCTGTAGAGGCTTTCAGAGCGGTACCATCTACTTCTTGGGTGAATCCCCACCCCTACCTCCCGGTGGACAAACTCGTCGATCTTGTCTCTCACTGGGCCTGTAAGGAGTTGGACACAATAGAACCAGTCCCAAAATGACCAGATAAGTTCTTGTGCATCCCAAAGACTGAATGCACTGGATCAAGGGTATACCAGTTGCTGCCATGGTTGTGGTGGCAGCCACCAGGAAAGAACTCGCTGAGCAGAGCTCTTCTGTCCCTTCTCCGAACAGGAAGTACAGGGTGATGGACAGATTTGGTAAACACGTTTATGCCTCAGCAGCTTTCTTGCCTAGAGCGCTGAAGTACTTGCCACACTTTACCCAGTTGCAGAGAGATCTGGTCAAAGAACTCTGACTCTGTTGCGGAGACCATGTTGATGGTGGACTTCGAAAGAGTTTCTCTCCGATTGGCGACTCTTGCTTCCCTGTCTTAATTATTCCATGAGGTTATTCTCCCATGCCATGAAGGGTACCTAATGGGCAGCTGGCTCTGGCATTGCTATTAGATGACATGCCTGCATGAGACTTCTCGGAACCCTTCGAGGCATACTTTTGTGCCCCTTTGATGGCTCTACTATGTTTTGGCCCTCCATTAAAGATGCCCTTACCGCAGTGAGCAGAGAAGAAAGACCCTTTCTGCCGATTGAGTCTAGTTTTCTACCCCTCAGTGAACCTTTTCAAAAAACAAATGAGGTAGTAAGAAGACTTGATTCCAGAAATCTCAGGGGTCTTTCCAGGGTCACCATGGAGATTCTTCCTCCAAGGGCACTGGGGGAAGATTTAATGGGGGGACAGAGGGGGATCATAAAATCAGGGCTTCAGGAAGTCTTTCTTTGACAGGCCCTTCCAACACTCCTGAAGCATTGCCCGACTGCTCAACTTGTGAAGCAGTTGGGGGGGTCATTTTTCACTGCACTCGGACACCTATACCTCTTGAACAAAAAACAGTTTGGTGCTAAGCATCACATTCAGAGGTTACTATATTCCCTTTTCCCCTTCACCCACCAGAGTTCAAAAGAAGTTCACAGATGTCCCACCCAATCAGATGGCGACTCTTGCTCTTGGAGTATACAGTTCTATTGATTCAAAAACTGCTACAAAAACGAGTCATCCGATACGTCCCGACCAAACAAAGAGAGTTTGGAACTTACTTCTGCTTCTTCGTGCCAGGACTTCAGACCCACACTGTATCTAAGCAATCTGAATTTGTTTGTAAAGAAAGCGAAGATCCAAATGGTCACGGCTGTTGCGGAAGGACAATTGGTTGTGCTCAATAGACTTGCAGGATGTGTAATATCACATTAAAGTAGACAGGCGCTCCAGGAGTCATCTGCACCTCGGGCTAGGAGCCAGTCATTACCAAGTCAGAGCTGTGCCTTTTGGTCTCACCACAGCCCCCTGGGTGTTCACCAAATGCATGGCAGTAGTTACAGCCCACCTGAGGCTAAAAGGATTCTGAGTGTTTCCTTATCTGGACGACTGGCTTCTACCCCTCCCCAACCAGGCATCATCATCTTTAGGCCAGGAATTACCTGTTACAAATATCCAGTTCTCTGGAAATCACCATAAATCTTCAGAAATCAAACCTAATCCTGGTGCAGAAATTAGAATTCATTGTATTACTTCTAGATGCACTGATTCAGCACTTCGCTGCCACCTTGTTGCATAGAAAGTCTGAGGGAAAATGATCATATTATTCTCTACCTTCCAGCACCTTCAGCAGGATTGGTACTTCAGGCTCTTGGGTCTATGGCAGTGGCCATTATGCTTGTTCTGTTAGCGAGGTTTTTTGTGAGTACTTCAATCAACTGTGACTGTTCAGTGGTCTATTCTCTCCCATCCTCTTTCTGCTCCTATCAAATTGACTGATTTGCAGAAAGCATTTTCTATGGTGGCTTCTCTCCAATGACTTGTAGGTCGGCAGGCCTTTCCTTTACCTGTCCCCCTCTGCCACAATGACCGTGGATGCTTCCCAGTTGGGGTGGGGGTACATTTCCAGGGAAGGATGGTCCAACACATATGGACTCAGAGACCAGATTGTACATCAGTGTTCTGGAGATGAAGGCAGTCCTTACATTGCAAGCTTTTCAGGACAGCATCCCCCTAGGGATGATCGAAGTTTGCACTCACAATATGTCGGTAGTCTAGTACATCAACAAATGGGGGGGGGGCATTTGTATCCCTTGTGCAGAGGCGCCATGAGGGTCTGGGAGTGGGCGATTTTTTTCAGACTGCTTTCCATTTGCAACTCACATACCAAGGAAGTCCAGTGTTCTTGCAGACCAGATCAGCAGGTCCTTTCTAACCCCTTACGAGTGGTCCCTCAACCAGTCAGTAGTGGACTTGATGTTCAGCCGTTGATGCCAGCCTTGGTATGACATATTCACCTCCCCTCTCAGCAACAAATGCAGCAAGTACTTCGCTCAGACTTCCCTGTTGGGGAGTCCTTGAGGGATGCTGTAGTTCACAGTTGGCCTCCTCATTTTCTCTATGCTTACCCCCCCCCCCCCCTCTACCTGTAATTCTCAAGTTTCTTCAGAAAGCAAAATGGCTAAAGAGCAGAGTGATCCTCACTGCCCCCTACTGGCCTCATCAGATTTAGTTTTACTTCCTCTGGTCTCATCTGAAACATCCTCCATGGATACTGGAACCGCAACAGGATCTTCTTCACCCTTCAGGGGTTATCATCTGAATCTGTTCACCTCAAACTAACCTTTTGGTTTCTCCAGTTCCAATGCTTGTGCAGAGATCCAGGCTTACCTCTCCTGGTCAAGACATTGTGTTGGCCTCTCAGAAATCTTCTGCCAAAAAGCAAGTTGAAAAGGTTTGCTTGCTGGGCATGCAGAGAGAACATTGATCCCTTTTCAGCTCCACTACCTGCTGTCCTGTCCTTTCTGGCCTGTTTTTATTGGGAAGGAGCTAGTTATTCTACCATTAAACTTCAGTTAGCTGCTATTTCAGACTTTCACTCTGGGAAACTTTGGTTCCCCTGCTTCATCCAGGTTATTTAAGGCTTTTCTGAAGGGTATTTTTCTTCTCCATCCTCTGGTTAAAGATCAGTCCCCTTCGTGGGATCTCACAATCATCCTCTAAAGCCTAACCCAGAAACCCATTGAACCTTCCAGTGACTGTGACTTAGTCTTCCAGGAAAGAAATTTTATTTCTGGTGGCCATCACATCTGCCAAAAGGATTTCTTAACTCCAAGCTTGGTCTTCGAAACCCCCTTACATAATTTTGATAATGATAGTCTCCCTTCGTACCAATCCTTCCTTTATGCCTAAGGTGGCCACTGAGGCTAACTTGAATCAGTCCATTCAATTGGCAGTTTTCTTTCCCAATTTTTCTAACAAGGGAGAATGGTTACTGTACCTTTCAGACGTTCATAGACAACTACGCTTTTATCTCCATAGTACAAAACAGTTTAAAAAGACAACACTTGTTTGTATCCTTTTCAACCAGTTACCTGGGCCAAACAGTTTCGAAAGTGACCCTTGCTAAATGGATTACTATTTGCATCTCCATGATTTATTTTAGAAGTATTCTTCAATTGCCTCTTCCTCCTGGAGCCCATTCAGCCAGGTCTATGGCTACATAGTCATCCTTTTCTTCTAGAACTTCCATTGATGAAATTTGTGCTGCAGAAAACCTAGCTTAAAGTTCATACTTTTGTGAATCTTTACAAATTGGATATTTTTCCAGGAACCAGGCTTCATTTGGTTCTGCTGTACTCCAGCATATCCTTCCTTGAGGCCAACCAAGGGTTGTTTGTAGCTGGGGACTCTAACCCATTCGTGAAGAGGATTGAGAGAGATATCAGATCTGCAAGTTGTGTACTTACCATAACTTGGTATCTGTGTTGTCTTCTTTCATTCATCCTCACTTTCCCTCCCAGCCATCCCCCTCCTTATGGCTCCTGGTAGATCTCAGGAATGACAGGGAACATCTGTTTCTGATTTTGAGCCTCTAGTTCTTTTTGTTCTGTCCTTGTATGGTAGTTGACTTTTTTCCTACTATGGGAATTTCTTGGGGGTGGGGTGGGGGGCAGCAGACTTTATCTGAAAAGGCTGGGCAAAGAATAGAGCATTATTGGAAGAGGGAGGAGCTCAAAACTTGGAGCCTAATGTGTAGAAATACATCTGATGGTTGGATCCATGACCCATTCATGAGGATGAATGAAAGAAGACAGTACAGATAAGTTATGGTAAGTACATAACTTACAATTTTTAACCAAAAAATAATTAAAAAAACACTTGCATCTTCTGAAATGATTCACATTTATTTTCTGCATGTGACAGCCATAGAAAACATACTACAATCCTTCTGGGTGCATGGTGGAAAGCATATAGAAGAAAGTGGTTGGTGTCTGTTGCTCTTCACTGAGAACATCAGAGAAACAATTTTAATAATGTTTTATGCATTTATTTAATATCAGTAGTAATATGTAGTACCAGAATAGATACACTCATTGACTGCATTGTGCTTCCATAGGCTTTGGACTGTAGAAAGGCACTTTATTTTCCAGCTTTTTCATGTATTCTATGCTTTCATTTTGTTAATACATACTGGATATGTGAATGCTGTGTTCTGGCCAATGATCATTTAAGCACTTTCCCCAGGATTCAGTAAAGTCCATTGATGCTCCATGTAGAGCCTACATGGAATGCATCTGTGTACACGGCCACAGTTCCCCCTCTGCAGCATGCTATACATATTAATTATGGTGCGCGCCTAAGGAAGGTAACAGCAACATGCCACAGCCGCATACTTTTCGGCCCGTCCACTTAGGCTGAAAGGTGTACCAGACATTTTATCATTAAATTACAATTTGTGTGTGTGTGTGTGTGTGTATACATATATATATATATATATATATATATATATATATATATATATATATATGTGTGTGTGTATATATATATATATATATATATATATATATATATATACATATATATATATATATATATATATATATATATATATATATATATATGTGTGTGTGTGTGTGTGTGTAAATTGCACATATAAATTGTAATTTAATGACAAGAATGCCTGGTACACCTTTCAGCCTATAAATTACACACATAAATTATAATTTAATGACAATGTCTGGTACACCTTTCAGTCTAAGTGGACGGGATGAAAAGTATGTGGCTGTGCCATGTTGCTGTGACCCTTAGGCGTGCACCATAATTAATAAGCTGCAGAGGGGGAACTGTGGCCTATTTATTTATTTATTTATATATTTATTTATTTGTTTATATTTATTTATTTTATATATATATATATATATATATATATATATATATATACAGATTCACTTTACAAGCTCGAAATGCTGAAATATTGAATTTCAGAATTTAAGCCCATAAAGTGGAAACCTGAAAAGCACGAAAACCCAGAAGCGCGAAATTCAAAATCTCACATCTGAGATGTTGAACTAGCGCTTCTGCTGTACACACACATACCTTCCTCCCCACACACAAACACTCTGTCCTACACACCCCCCTACTTAAATATTCTAACTCCAAGGTCGCACTACATATACAAACGCACAAAACAAAACCACACAAGCTACATTCTCCTCTCGCGCGCACATCACAGTAACAAAACACACGCACACTACAGCCCCTAGCCAAAACCATTAAAACATAAACACTTACCTGAATTCATAACCATAGAGAAACACCAGAAGCGCTAATTCAACATCTCCGATATGCAAGATTTTGAATTTCGTGCTTCTGGGTTTTCGTGCTTTTCAGGTTTCCACTTTATGGGCTCGAAATTCTGAAATTTAGTATTTCAGCATTTCGAGTTTCTAAAGTGAATGAATATAATGTATGTTTTTAGTATATAATTTGCACGGTGCAGCGCATTGCTTAGCTATGCTTGGCTTTGCACACATATACAGCAGACATCCACTAGACGTCTAAAGATAGAAACTGGATGCATTCAGTGTTAGTAAATGATTTTTTTTTGCTTGTTTGCGCGATAGTGCGTTACTTAGCTAGGCATAGTGTGGCGTACTTAAGTAATAGACATCTAAAAATATGAATAAGATGCATTCAATATTAATATTTTTTTGTAAATATGCTTGCTTGTGCAGTGTGGCAGGTTCAACTATTCCCAGCTGAGAAGGGCAGCAGCTGCCCTCTCTTCCAACAAGAGTGTAGACCACAAACCTTCTTAATGTAAGATAACTGACCTGAAGACCAAGTATTTGTACCAGAACTAAGACACTTTTAGAATAACACACAGCCTTCAACCAGCAATTCCCAGCTCAGAGGATGTAAGCGACCTCTCCTGCCACAAGAGTGTAGACCACAAACTTTCCTAATGTGAAACAACTGGCCGGAAGCCCAAGTGCTGAACAGTTACCATTTAATCAGGTTGCTAACAAACAGTAATAAATGTAATTGAATACTTTTAGGAACAGGCAGCAAGGCAAAATAAAGTGGGATTAAACACAAATACAGTAAAAGCATCTGTATAAAGTACATTTTTTAGGTTAAGCAAGTACAGTATGAGCAGCTGTATAAAGTACATGTGTTTTAGGTTGAGTGGGAAGGGATGAAACAGAAGATAAATCAAGGTTAAGAAACTTGGGTGTGTACCTTCCCAAATTATCTCTCTCTACTCAGTAGAATGAACTAATGAGCGGAGACTGGGAGGTGTGTCCAAAATCAGATTTATAGTAGTGGTGAGCATCTCAAAAGTCACCTAGTTTAAGAACACAACAATTGGGTGAGAGGGAGGGACGGAAGAATAACCAAATAAAATGCAGCTAGAAGTTAGCAGTATTTAAGCAGAGTACAGCAAGCAGGCCAAACAAACACTTCAGCTAAATAGAGATATGTCTAGCTAAAAGAGCAATGCTGTTTCTCGGCTCATCCCACTAATTAACTAATGTTGTTCACTATTTGCAATGGAATTCTTTGCTTACTTTAACTGGCCTAAGCCAGTATCTCTTAAAAGTCCAACAGAATAGAAAACTTAAAACAAAACAAATGTAATGCAAGAATAAGAATCAAAATAGAAGTGACAGAACCTTAAATGAAACGCTTCAATTCATAATAAAATGCTGCCAGAAATCAGCAATATTTAAGCAGAGTACAGCAGCCAGGCCAAACAAATTGTATTCTGTTTAATAAATATATTTTTTGCTTCCAAAGTTTGTGTTTTTTGGTATTTTTTTCAGTCAGTCAGTGATTATTTGTCACATAGTGGAGGTTGTGGGCAGTTATGAGATGTTGCTGAGCTACCCCTTCCGCCTCCTGCAGAGAAAAAAAATGAAGAAAGAAAATGGTATTAACTTACAGGCACTTCTGGACTTTGCTTGGAAGAACTTGTGAAATTTGTGTAGGGAGACTGTGAACTTAGAGCCACTTGACAAATTTGTTCAGACCTAATCAGCTATAAGTTAAGCAACTGGTATTTTAAGTAAAACTGGGCATTAATCCCTATGTCACCAGATGGGTAGCCAGTTGGCTAGCAGACGGGACAAGTGTGATGCAAGTGGGTGAATCCCAATCCAGCAAGAGGGCAGTTACTAGTGGTATGCCACAGGGCTCCATACTGGGACCACTTCTGTTCAGAATATACTTCTCTGAAGTCAAGGCAAATGAACGCCTCTGGACAACAAAGTTTGCTGGTGACTGCAGTCTGGGGGCAGTCATTAAATTCCCCCATCTATATAGATTTCCTTCAGGAGGGTCTAGATCAGACAAATGATTGATGTCAGAACCATGGCCTAAAACTAAATGCAAAAAAAATGCATTATCATACTGTTTTGGAAGTCTCATACCCCTACAAGTTGCATCATCAGTAGCACACCCCTTAGAGTGGATGCAGAGGTGAGGGATCTAGGTATGCAGAAGTTAGATAGTAGCCTGAAATTTTGACCGCCATGTGTCCACAGTGGTGAGGAAATCCTTTTATATGGCACAACTTATAAGTAAAGGTAAGGCATCCAGATCCAAGGAAATTATAGTCCCGCTAAACTAAGCCCTCAGACCATTAATCGAATACAGTGCACCATTTGGCATGTACTTGACGAGGCGCAGCTGGAGTCACCCCAGAGGTCCCTCACAAAGAAGATATGGGGTGCAAACAACATGAGCTATACAGATAGACTAAAAGCTCTATCCCTTTACTGTCTCTTACCGACTATTAAGGGGTGACCTATGCCTGACCTACAGGCACTTGCAAATCCAGCCCTGATGGAGCTGCTACATACCTGCAAGTCAAAGAGCACAAGTTTCACCCAATTTAGGGATCTAAACTTTGTCAGCAACTCAAACAAAACATGCTGAAGAAACAGATATGCGTCTCACAGATTGCCCCTTGTTTGGTTCAGGCTTCCTATTCACATTAAGCAGAGTCCCTCCCTGACCTTCTTCAAACGCAGTTTGGATCAGTGGATGGGGTATCACAAATTCACAACTGGGGTAGTGCCGGTGTCCCTTATGAATAGAGGCCGTTTGTAAGATGCTGAATGCACAGACACAAATCAGTGCGATCCTCGTGCCCCTAGGGGCCATATATCAGGTAAAATCTGGTTATGTTGGTGAGGCTTGAGGGCCCTTAAGTCCATTAGCCTAGTAATCTCCTATGAACCTATGAGAGTACGCAGGAGGCAAGGGAGTGGCCCTTTATCTAGGTTTTACAAGAAATACATGAGCAAATGCACCAGATATTAAAGTCAAATGGCAAGATGAAAGTAATATGCAAATGAAACAATGTAGCAAATTATTGCTGAAAAACAGGAGACTTGTAACCTTGTCTTGCTACAGACAGTCTCAGTTCTGCAGTAGATGTTAACAGGTTTTAAAGCTATATATCTGGATCAGGCAGAAAGCCATCAGATTCTGATTTCTGTAAAAATGAGAATCAGAAGACGAAGGAGACAGATTGCAGTTGCTAAATCAAATAGCTAAAGTAACTGGAACAGTCCCATAGAGGCCATGGAAAGGGGGGCTAAGTTATGCAGAAAGGAACTGGAGAGTGCTACTTGTAAACGCAAGGAAAAGTAAGCGCGCTGTATGTGCCTGCTGTTTCATTCATATTTAATATTGTGCCATACTGTTTTTAAATTGTACTGTTTTAATACTCCCTTTTTCATTTGGTACTTAGTGCTGTATTCCTGCTAGAACCTGTGTGTGCATTGTTTACTGTGATGTCGCCGCCCTTTCTACCTGCTGATCCTAGTGGAACTATGATCCTACTAGGACTTGCACACCCTTTACCGTGTTTTTATTCCTAGTACATTAAATACCAGTGCACTTCATACATTGATGATAACTTTATCACTGCTGGTACGTTAAGATAAATAAAACCAATCTTAACCATATAAACCTACCTTAGCCACCAACTTTTTGTAACCTTTGCCTGCTCAACCTGGCAGGCCAGTATTGGACGTTTACTCTATTTTTACTCCTCCTGTAGCCAGTGTCTTAGCATTTGGTATTGTTGGTTTAGCTGCTGCCTAATGCTTACCAGTAACCAGCTACTGCTAGATCAACATGATAAAATTTGAGAAGCATAAGTGTGTGCCAACCTGGATGCCATCCTCTCACCCAAGAAAATTGAAAGCTTCACACAAGCCTACCCCCACGTCTTCATCCATACATCATACCCCTTATGGTAGGATTGTTAAAAATTGCTGTCTTAAGCCTCCTAGAGTCCAGACTAACAAGCTTCGGCCCCAGACAAGTGCCACAACACATTTTCACCAACACGCGTAATGTAAGGTTAATTTTTAATCTGGCTGCTTATTAAAGTTTCTGGTTTTAAACTTGAATGTGTGTCATGGATTTTCTCCTGTGTTTCTGAGCAATGATCCCTTTAAGCATTTTTCTGGCGGTTCTCATAATATAAGGATACTTAGTACAGGGAGTCACTGGGTTGCAAACCATAAACCATCTACTTAAGTCTGCACCAGTAAATGGGAATGTTTTATTAACTTGGAAGCCCATTGTTAAGCACACAGATTCTACTTTTGCCAGGCCAAATAAGAATGAGGTGACAGCTGTCTTTCCTTTGCCAGGATCCATGTTGCTATTGAACTTTAAAATTCTTCAAACCAGATAAGTATGGCAGTGACCTGGTAGTGGTCCGTTTGGATGCCAATGATTTGAAATGCTTAACCCGGATGTACATGCAGAGGTACAACGGATCTTGCAATGCATGTATTCAGAGTATACAAGACTTTGGTTCTGATGGAATTCTTTTTTTTTTTTATCAGTTTTATTGTAAATTTGACAACAAAACATTAATATATGATAGAAATATTATAAAGCAAATATACATATGTAAAAGAACAGTACTAAACAACTAAAACAACTATTTAAGAGGTGTCTGATGGAGATTGTATAAATTAAATGCTTTTCCCCAAAGATATACTGTGTGCAGTAAAAAAAAAAAAAAAAAAAAAAAACAGCAGTTGTCAAAATAATATGGCTTGCTTTGCAAGAACAGTTAAGTGATGACCTTTTATTAAAAAGATTTCTTGTAAATGTTTAGCTTAGATATTAATAACATATAGCTGTGGGCTTACTGTAAATGCATCCTGCTATAGAAAAGAAGTTGACTTTCTGTGAGCTTTCAGATGCAGAAATAAATTAAATAAAATACAGACACTTCAAGTGACGCAAAGATGACGTGGAGAGACTTTGTGAAGTCTTCAGATACAGCAAGGAAGAAAATAACCAAAGGAGGACATAAAACAAAAATATTACTTGTCATTTCAACAGAAACTGTCCAGGCTAGAAATAACCGTGGACTTTTTCATGATACAAACAGAAACCAGAACAAATCACAAGGGCATTAAAAGTAACTTTGATATTTAAGAGTATATAAAGTGGACAGTATGTTTCACTCTCTAGTGACGTCTTTGGACTGAGTGTGCATCAGTCTCTAGTTGTGTCTAGCCGTGTTATAATAAAATTGAAAGGACTGACAGTATTAAATGTTTGGCAAGAATTTGTGCTAATACAAATAAATAACTGATACAGTAGTACGGTGGCAGCCTAGCTCGCAAGTAATATTTTACAGTGTCTACTATAAAACAAAGCTTTTTAAATAGAAAAGAACTTTGATAAGAGTAGTTGTTAATTATTGGTCTGTTTATCCAGCAGTTCTTTGAATTTAAACCATATATTATATGAAGAGGTGATTCTAGTTCTAGATGCTCTTTTTTTGATCATAAAAGTTCAAAATGATAAACTTCAGTTGCCAAGTGTACAAATTCCTTCATAGGAGTAGTCTGATTCTTCCAGTTCTTGGTGATGACTCTTCTTGCTAATGCTAAGATACTCCATAAAAGAGGGTATTTTATTTTCATGACACAAGTGGGTGTAGGTGTATTAAATAAAATAAATTTATGCTGACCAAATCTCTTAATAAAAAAAGACTAAGAGAATTTGTATCATCCCAGTATGTTGTAAGTTTTATACAGTCGTAAAACATATGCTGCCAGTCAGCTTTAACCTTTAGTTTACATCTCCGGCATCCTATGTCTTTATTATATATCAGTTCAATTTTATGTGGTGTGATAAAGGCTCTGTGTAAGAATTTCAAGAGAATGTCACCCACCTTAGTGATGAAGTAGTTTGTTTTGAAGATTGGAGTATTTGTTTTTTATCATCTTCACTTGCTTAGTTATTAACCAGTCTAAAATAATCCCAGTAGCTTTTTGTGTGACATACTGTTGATTTCTTAAGTACCGTATATATTTTAGATGGAAGGTCCTTTCCAGTTGTATTCTGGTGCATTGGAATAATGAGTAAATCAGTGAATGTGGGGAAAGAATTTCTAATTATTGGTTGCATTAGCTTAATCTTATGTTCAACTGTTTGTCTACAATTTTGAATTTCTAACCACATATATTTGCTTAATTCACACTTATTAATGATATGGTCAATATTTTGTAACTTCCCATTGACTAGTAATTGATACCAGTATAACAGTTTTTGTCTTTAAATGTAATCATTGTTACATACAGACGTACAAATATTTCAAGCACGGGCATTAAAAGCCCCAATAGCTTGCAAATATACCATAACACTTGCTCCCATAATAAGTGTCCAGGCTATTCTTAAAAGTATCTAAGGTAGTGCTTGCTTTAATGTAATTTGGTAGTTTGTTCTATGCATCAGCTACTCTGTCAGAGAACCAATTAGTACACTTCTCATTACTATAGAATCTTCTACATAGATTGGCTGATGATTCTCTAGTACTTTTTGATAACCCCAAACATTCCCAGAGGTAGTTGTTTCTAAATGCCCTATATACTTGAATAAAATCTCCTTTAAAATATCTATGCAACACTATACAAGTTCAGATATTTTAGTCTTTCATAATAACTTAAATTTTCACATCCATGGATGCCCTTGGTATACTTCCGCTGTACTCTTTCCAGTTTACTCGTGCTTGTTTTCTTGTAGGGTTTCTTTATTGTTATTCCATACTGAAGTTTGGGTCTAGTGTAACAAACAAACATTGACTTCATTATGTTTGATTTCTTAGACTTTATAAATCTTTTTATACAACCTATAGTTCTGTAACTATCATTAACCAATTTGTTGATATGATTAGAAAAACTCATAGCTGAATCCCATGTACCGAGGTCCTTAAATGAGTCTGCAGTTTCAATCGCTGTGTGCTGTATTAAATATTCACTTTTCATTTTGTCTCCCAAATCTCTTGTGCTTAGTTTTTGATGCATTTATCAGCATATTAGTCTCCTGTGCCCGAATGGTCAATTTAGTCAAGTTATTTGGCAGAGATGCCTTATCTGTAACACATGTAATCAGTTTACCCAATTTCAGGTTATCTGCATATAGGCAGTAGAACACTCAAGATGAAAAAGTTGGGTCTGAACGATACAATCTAAACAAGTAAGGGTCTAGGACAGAGCCCTATGGGGACACCCTGACTATTATTTTTATTTATTTTCATTTGTTAACCGGGTTGGTCTGGCTGTGCAGATGCCCTTTTTCAGCAGAGGCCCGAGGAGAAAAGCTCCGGTACAACAATGATTTTTTTTTTACTAAATCATGTAAGTATTTAAGCATACAAATCATGTGGAGAGATATACAGTAAAAACAGATACATTTTATACCATGTTAGAAGAAAATGTAAACATTGATTGTGCCATATAAACACAGATTCAACATCATAATCATAATTAAGATGAGTAATTTGCTAACCTAAGTAAGTGAAGTGAGATATACGAGTGCAAGAAAGCAGGGTCAAGGCAGAAGGCAAAAGAAAAGTGAAGGAAGGTTAATAAGAATGTAAGAGGAGGGGGGAAGATTGGTAGAAATATTAATTGATGATAGGAGTATAGTGGGATGGAAAGGTCAGATCGCAGGAAAATCTAGAATAGAAGTAGGAATAATTGTAAGCAATAGTAGTAGAAAAAAGGGGGAGAGGATGAGACAGATTGGGCAGAGTTCAAGTAGGATCTTTACAGGGGCAGTTCCAGGAGTTCAGCAGATATTCCTTTATAGCAACTTTGAAGTTGCAAGGGCTTTGGATGGTTCTGATATGGGTAGGAAGTTGGTTCCAAATGGAGCAAACTGAGTGGTTATATAACAGTTTTCCTATAGATTTATTTGGTTTTGTGATTTGAAGGAGGTGCTGGTTGGAGCAAAGGATTTCACCTGTCTAGTTGCTGTATGATACTTCCATGTTCTATTTGTAAGTCATGCAGCTATCCATTTTATCAAAAGTACATCAGTACCTAGTTGTAATAATTTATTGATCAGTGTTTTGTGTATGACCCTGTCAAATGCTGAAGTTAAATCTATACAAATTACATCACAGCACAATTTTTCATTCATAGCTGTTATTATATTGTTATCGAACATTCATGTTACGGATGGCAATAGATCTGTTTTTAACATGTGCATGCTGATGTATGATTTCAAGTCCAAACCTATCCATTTCTGACACCTTATCCAGTATTACCTTCTCCATTATTTTTCCACAACATGAAAGTAGACTTGAGGGTCTATATGATGCTGGGTTTGTCCTACTCCCCTTTCCCTTGAAAACAGGTTTGATAAGTGCATGTCTCCAATCTTGAGGAATCTCCCCATATTTGTATGACCTAGTGAATAATGGATATAATGGTCCTGTAAGTTCTTGCTGAAGTGTTCTCGGGTCGTTGTTACTAATTCCGTCTCCTAACTGTGCTTCGTTTGGATCAGGTTTGTGCGGTTCTTTTTCAATATAATATCATTTGATTCCAGTATCTGGTGTTACCTGGATGTCATAAGGACAACTTATTACCCCTTTTGTGGAGCCAAACTGTTTTGCATAAGATTTTGTAAGTATATCTATAATATGTTGTCTGAGAATAAATTTTAGAATCTGCAGTTTATCGTTTTGTGTGTCTTTACTCCTCCCACATCTTGTGTATCAATAAAAAGGGTTCCTCTTTATGCTCCAATATCTGTATATAAATTGTCTTCAAATTTTTTTTATCCTGTCTCACACCATGCTTAATCTGTTTGTCCACCTTGTTTATTTCAGTTTTCAAAGTTGTAGTTGAACCTCTTTTCCATTTCTTATATTTTTGTCTCATCTTAATCAGATATCTTGTTCTTATGGAACTGTATCTCCCTGATGTTAAACATTTTTTTCCACTCCGTTTCTCTTTTAAAAATATTCCACATTCCATCTGCAGTTTTTTCACTGAACACCTCACTCTAGTTAGTTTTACATAGTGACTGTTTTTGCTTCTGTATAATCTGTAATTAACTTTCTGTGCATTGGTTTAGATTTCAGTGTGATAGAATTATCTAGCAACAAATTAATCTTTATAATCCCATGATCACTGCACATCAATGGTGCTAAAACTTGACTTGAAGTAGCAGTAATTTCTTTAGAAACACAAACAATGTCTAGTATGGTCTGTGATCTAGTAGTTTTTTTTTTTTTAACAGTCTGAAGCAATTGCTCCTGTATATATGTTGTGAATAATTTCTTTAGTAACATTGTTGAATCAATATTATTCCAGTCTGTGTCTGGTAAATTTAAGTCCCCAGCTAATATTCTTCTTCCCTCCTGTGTTTCATGCAATAGATGTATGGATTCCAATAGGTCATCTGTACTTGACTTTGGTGGTCTACACTCTAGCAATTGTTATATGCTCCAGGGTTGTCTTTATTGTCAGTTACACAGTGTATAGTATTGGTGTTATCATTGAATGTGTAATAATCACCGGTCTCGTAATCATCTTTAATCCCTATCATAACACTTCCACCTGATTTTTTGTTAGAATGTTACAGTAAAAACAATTTGTACCCTGACAGAACTGGTTTCCAGTCATTGCTCTTTAACCATGTTTCACAAACAATAACATCAGTCTTGTGGGAATGTAGTGAATTTTCCAATAAAAAAACTTTATTAATGCTCGTAGCATTAACAACCAGAGATGCATCAAATGTTGCTATCTGTGAACTGTTAAATTTTTGACCTGGCAAAAATCCTACCTAGTGTTTGTCAAATATTGCAAAATATCTGCTGCAAAAATTCACTTCCCTGATCTTGACAGGTACACACCATCCTGTCTGAACACGTGCCCAAAACTAGGCTTGGATGCTCTACACATTTTTTTTTTTTTTTAAACTGGACATTTATTTCCATGTAGATATTTACCCAAAAAATCTTTGCATTCAGAGTGACCTGACTATCCTTCCTATAGGTGATTTGTGAAAAATATGTCCGAACACCCATACAAGCTATACTATCTGAGGGCTGTCCGGTCCCTACTAACAGAGGATCATTTGTACTAACATGAATAAAAATGGATCCATAGTTCCTAACATTAAGGCATTCCAAGGCGTTCCAAGGCTTGTCTCATCTTTTTTTGCTCCTGGCAAGCATAACAGTATTAGATGTTCATTATCATCTCTGCAAATACAAGTATCAGTTCCTCTAATAACTGAATCTCCAATTACAAGAATATCTTTAGTGGCCAGCTCTAAAGAATCTTCAGCTTCTAATACAGTAATATCTGCTCTGTCAATTTTACGAAGGATAGAGATTCATCACCATTAGTCTTATTAATCCTACTGTTTTCATTGTGTATTAAATTCTCATCCAGATGGTATTGTAAATCCACAGCTTGAGCCATGCAGTCAACATCAGTCATTTTCGTTTTTCTAACAGTAATGTTCTTCAGTCCTTCCATGTTCAGTTTTGATGTCTTCCTTTTCCCCTCCCCCTTGCCTCTTGTTTCTACTTTCTCTGTTGGAAAAAAATGATTCCTTTTTCTTTAGACTGAAGGCTTTCTGATAGAAAAATATCATCATTCCCTGTAACCTGTGTGTTACATAAAGCAGAATCCTTTTTACTACGTATTCTTTCCTTTACAGTCATTAATCAGTTTTTTTTCTTCTTTGTTATTTGTTGTGAACTTCTTCCTTTCTTTCTGTTTCCTTCTAATCAAACTGGATCCTCAGATTGCTGAATACTTGCATCCAGAATTCCAAAGTTGTCAGGGCATCGTCTTGTTTCATAGGTGTTGAATGATTTTTGCAGACAACAGATGCATCATTTCCTAAATCTGTTCTATTTGTTCTATGCCTAACAATATTTATTTCATTAGTCCAGTCAATATATGAAACAGTTCTTCAAGCCTTGCCAAGTGCACAAGTGCAATCATCAAGTCTAGATTTACTTCTAACAATGGTAAGCAAATCATCCAACTTTTGACATGAGGAACGCAGATCACCAGTGTTATCGGCTGTTACCTTTAAATATGCTAGCATTTATTACACTGTACAAGATATTTGTGCATTAGCAAATCACTAATTGCATGCTCATTTAAGGAATGCATATTCAGCTTCAAATTAATAGAATATTGGAAAAGAAAAGAATAATCAAAAACAGTAACAGAATTCAAAGCGAGTTTAAATCAACTTCTATGACAAAAAAACACACCAGCAATATACAGTTAAGTAATAAATTAAGTACAGTAAAGTTCTTCTGACCATACAAGTTCTGCAAGCCAGACAAAACTTGTAATTCCTTTACGTCTGTGTGAATGTATAGCTGTCTAAGCCGCTTGGGGTGACTAGAGCTCGCCTGTCAAAAACCTCCCTTTTTAACAACCAGTAGTGAAATTAAAGGCAAAACAACAAAATATGAATCAAAGTAAGGCTCGTTAAGCTATCCCTTCCTACCTACAAACAGTTAAAAACAGTGATAAATACAATATAAATTCAAATAAAACTTCTCTTACCAGTCAACTCCACAGCAAATCACACACCAAGGTAGGATTGTTTAAATATGCTCAGGTACACAGTTGTTAAATTAAATGTATTAACACTTTTGAGTATAGGCAATTGAAAATACAAAGAAAATCCATGCTTTATATTCAGGTTTCCTGAAAATGACATTTTTAAAGACTGTTGTTATCGTATTAATATAATGAGTTAACTGGACCCAAAGTTATTGAAGGCTGAAGCCCTGAGAGGCAGACTGCTATGCAAACTTTGGAGTCTAATCCACTGCTGGGGTTCCAGCACCAACGAACGCTACAGCTCTGAGACTCATGTTGATTGTAGAGAGAGTAAGATGTTGACAAAGCTGAAGTTTCTCTGGCTGTCACCTTTGACGTGCACTGAGGGGGTTGGACCGTGGGGACTGGATCCAAGCAGCGGGATCAGTACCGGAGGAAAAAAAGGAATGTTAGTTGGACCCATACCCAGAGCACCCAGGGGGCGATGGTGCCAGGAGAACCCCATGTTGGATGTGTGTCCTTGGGAATCACCACATCTTTTGATTGACATCAGTCTTGGTAAGGCTTCTGGTTAACTAGATAGACATTGACGACAGTGCCACCAATGGAGGTCTGGAGTACTCTCTCTTTCTCTCGCAGGATGGGTGAATGGACCTTAGGGCTCACCTTTTCTGAAGAAAATCTTTGGTGAGGTGAGGGACGTTGGATCTAAGCAGCTGGTGGTTCTGACTTCCTCAGAATATTAGGTGCTGGACCAGAAGGATCTGTTGGATCCGGAGATCTTTTCCTAGACTTCTCGGTTCTTTTCTCTCCAGATTTTTCTTTTAACTTCTCCCACTTTTTCATTTTTCTTATGCATTTTCCTACCTTGGAAAGCTAAAATTGGTGTAGAAGTACAAGCTGTTGAAGGCTGAGGAGACTAAACCCTGTTGGGTGGGGATCAAACCTTTTAGGATAATTGTATCCTCAGCTGATGGGTTCAGATCCAGTCCTCTTTTCTGACTCTGCCGTTATGAAAGCTCATGGGAACCAAGCCTCTCCCTTACCTTTAATTTACCAACCCTACGTTACCTCAGATCTAATTTGCCACTTTTTGTATAAGACATGGGTGCCATAACTCTTGAGCCTCATATCTTATTTTTCAGATAAGTTTAAACTTTTTCATCATACTTTTCTTCCTTTATTGTTCCCTTGCTCTCATAAAGTTAATATAGCTATTTATCTGATCTGATTGAATTTTCTCTTATTTTTCTTACTCATTAGAGTAATCTGTACCATTGTAGGTATTTGCTGTTCTGTTGCTACTGTTATAGTAACCTTACTTATTGTTGGTAAATGCTATTTCTCCCTTTTTTATTCTTTTTCTACTTGTTTTTTTTTTTTTTTTTTCTGTATAAAGCTCCCTTCTTTCTTCCATTTCTCTTAATCTTTACTGTGGCAGAGAAAAACGCATCCAGGTTTCAAAAAATGTTTCAAGTGTGGACATAAAATGCCTGTGTTGAACACTCCTAGACTCTGCATCTACTGTTTGGGCACTCTACATCTTCAAGAAAAATGTTCTATTTGTGGTAATTTTAATCCATGCGCTTTGGTGGAGAGAAAAAACAAGTTGATACTAAAAGGTTTGTTACCCTCATTTGGAGAGGCTATTGCAGGGGCTCAACCCCATTAAGAAAAAAATCCAGAGTAGAAATCTACTTCATCTCCTTCCTTGGCTCTGTCCTCTGAGCTTTCCTGGAAGAAATCAGAATTGGATCTGAGGAAATCTCGTATATGTTCCCCCTCGATCCAAAGAGAAAGAGATTGTCTGATCCGATACCTGCGAATCCCACTAAGAAACTGTCAGATCCTACAACTTAGGATCCATTGCCTGTACAGAGATCCCATTACTCTCCGTCGCTAGATCCTGTTCCTTCTAGGCTGTCTTCTCGTTTTTTAGGTGCCATACAGAATCTTCTTCCCTGGCACCATCTGTTTTGTCTAGAGGTTTAACTGAAGCAGATGTGGATCAGATGGTAAGGAAATTTCTGTTGGGGCAGATCCAGATGGGTGTGTTACTGGTGCCTACCAGCTTGGATCAGGTAGGCCATCCATTGTCCACTCCACTAGCTCGGACTCCTCCTCTGATTCCCTTAGTTGTTTCAGAGATCCAGGATCTGGGTGTTCTGGGTCAGTCAGGCTCGGATCTGAGGATTACCTTATCTGACCTGAAATTAACTTGAGTACTTTGGCCCAGATTTTTTCAAATCTGGAGGACACTCTGAGCCGGAGCCTCCATGTCATACCCGAGGTGTTGGAGTTGACTTCAAGGGTTTCTGAGCTGTCTGTGTGCCTTGGCCCTTCGGCACTGGATAGCTCGGCTCCAACTTCTCCTTGGGGATGCTACTTTCGGGGTGGGAGAAGGTAACTGTCCAGAAGCCTGCCTTCTTGGCTCCAGGATCTTCTCTCTCTGGAGCAGTTGGCCTTTGAGGTTGTGAAGAGGCTTTTCTGTACTTCAACATTACTGACTGATCCTATCCCTTCTGATTTCCGGTCTACCAGATGCCTCTGCGCCTAGAGCATCGCCATTTGATGCCACAGGAACAGCCAGGCTGAGACCTCCAGACTACTCAGCAGGGTATTAGTCTCTTCTGACACAACCTCAGAACACCCCACCAAGGAGGTCCCTAGGAAGAGGAGGTGTAAGAGGAGGCACTTGGACTCTCCACAAGAGTCGGTCCCCGAGGATAAAGTCTTTGAAGGTGAAGGGTCCCCATGATCACCTCTAGAAGATGTCTCACTTGGAGACCTTCTTGAGATCCTGAAAATAGGTGTGTGTATCCCCAACACCTCTTCACCCAAGGAGTCTGTATTTCTGGAGGCATTCAGAGCTGGCCCATCTACCTCCTGGATTACTTCATCTGCCGATTACCTAATTGATTTGGTTGCTTGGCAGTTATGGAAGGAACCCGATACAGATGTTCTTCGTTTCACTGTTGCGGTCATTACACTTTGGTTATCTGCCTGCAGGTAGCCCTCAGTCGGCCCGAATACCAGAGTCTTAGCATTTCTGCGTCGGATGCTGTTGCTTCTTCCATGACGTTAGGTCGTCAGGAGTATAAAACAAGCAGCTAACGTCATTACATCAGTCTTTCTTGCCGAGGAGGAGCCCGAAGCAGAAGCAGTTTGTATGTGCCGGTCGGCCGCTACCTGAAATTTTCGTTTTAGAGTTTGTAATCCAGATGTCTTCTAAAGCTAAGTACTCTGTTGGGGATCCTTTATTCTTGCTCTAACCGATGTCAGAAAAAGTTAATTCTCTTGCCTGTGGAAAGCAAATACCTCGCAGAGATTTTCTGTCTTGCTGCATCACCTGTTTAGGCCCAGACCACGACATCCCTCACTGTTGGTTTTGTGCTTTAACACCTGAACCATTTGTCATTGGACTATCTTTGTTGCTAAATTTTTTCGCGCTCATTCTCCGTATTCCAAAATGGCTTCAATAAGCCGTCCGACTACCGATCTTCAGGAAAATCGTAAAGATAGACAGACTACATAGGTCCATAACTGCCACAGATGGTTCTGTTAAGCTAGTCGCCAGTCCGCCGGTACTCAGTGAGGCACCTTTACAGCCCCTGATGCCAGCTTCTACAGATTTGCAGGCCTCTGCTGAGACCCATTCGGAGTCTGGTATGCTGCGAGATGCTTCTTTAACTGTGGAACCTGCGGCTGTCTCTACCTTGGATGAGTCCAGAGCCGCTGTGCAGGCACCGGCTTCTGATGGTGTATTCTGACCTACTGATGTTCGAATTAAACCGGCGACTTTGTTTTGGCTAAAACTACCGAGTTTGAGGCCCAGAGTACGCACTACGCTGAGAAAACCGACAACCAAAATGCATGCTCAAGCTCCCATGCCACAAAAACAAATGCTTAGAATGGCTGAAGACCTTATTACACTAAGGGCCTTCCCCTACTAAGAGAAAAAGAATTGAGTTTCATTCTGATTCTACAGACCAGGAGTCCGATGACTCTGACCCTTCTGATTATCAGGACATGCCCTTTTCAACCTTTGAGGATTCAGAGGAATCAATTCCCTCTGCCTCCCCTCCAGAGGATTTTTCTTTTGGTGAAACCTTGCATACTTTGAGACCATTTCCGCTGGGAATGCCAAGACTACCCTCAGTCCAAAAAGAGACACTGAGAATTTTGAGTTGCCTCAGCACAGGCCTCTAGCTATACCGCCTGTCCTGGATGTTGTAGATGTTTTTTATGGAATCCAGTCTTACTCCAGATACTTTACCCCCGGCCCCGAGGAAACCTGACCGGTACTTCAGAGTACCTGATTCCCACAAATTTCTCTTCAAGAATCCTACTGCGGATTGAGAGACCATTTCCCAGGGACTTAAAGGTATTAAGGCCACTACAGCCAAAAATCCTACCCCTTCAGACAGGGATTCCAGAGTTTGACAGATGGGGTAAGAAGATGTACATATCTGCATCTCTTGCCATCAAGGCATTGAAGTGCCAGTTTCACATGTTGAAGTACCAGCAGCATGTTATGGAAATAAACAAAAAATTGTGTTGCTTCCAGATTTTGCAGAAAATAGACTTACAAGAGCTAATGCATTCTGCAAACCAAGTTAGTAAGCATACTTTGCAGTGTGGCTTTGATGATGTAGAAGCATCTTGCAGGGCTGCAGTCCCTGGGTCTGTACTGAGAAAGCACGCTTGGCTGAAGGAACAAACCTTGCCAGATCATGTCAAATCCAAATTACTAGACGCTCCTTTAAATAAGGACCGTTTATTTGGCACCAAAGCAGAAGTAGTTCTTAAAAAGATGGAAGAAAAAGCTAAATCTATGCAAACTGTTAAAGAATTCTTACACGTGCAACCACCTAGATTCAGTAGGCATTGGCCTTCTAAAAACTGGGCCTTTTCAGCCCCTTCCAGACCATCTCAGACCAAACCCAGGGGAAACAGGCCACCCAGATGACAGTTTCAGGGTATGCAGAGATCTAAACAATGGAGTGCCCCCACCTCAAAAACAGGGAGTGGTAAGCTGCCCCCTTATGGGAAAAGTTCACAATGACTTTTCAATTTTCCTTCCCAGCCCTGCCCAGTTACTTGTGCCCCTAGGAGGAAAACTTGCCCTTCATGCAAAAAACTGGATGTCCATTACTCGGGACAGATGAGTCCTAAACATTGTATCCCAGGGGTACAGATTCTTTTCCAGACCTTCCTCCAAATCGGTGGGCAGAAGCTCAAAAGCAAGTACTTTCCCTGCTCAGTATCAGAGCTATTCAACCTGTTCCAGTAGAACAAAGGGGGCATGGTTTCTCCTCCAGACTTTTCCTGGTGCCCAGAAAAGAGGGCTATTGGTGCCCAATCCTGGATCGATCAACTCTCATCCCCTTTCTGGTGGTCCCAAAATTCAAGATTCTTACCCTGCAACATCTTCTCCCTATGCTAGCCAAGGATGCCTGGTTAGTTACTCTACACTTAAAAGAAGCTTATCTGCACATCCCCATAAGGAGTCATGCAGGAAATATCTATGCATCAGGGCAGGCTCTATGCACTATCAGTTCTCTGCACTTCCCTTTGGCTTATCTACTGTGCCCAGAGTAAAGTGCCTCGCTCCAGCCATTGCATATTTCAGGGAGAGATGTTGAAATTTTCCCATACTTGGACGACTGCCTGATTCAGGCAGACAGTCAGGAATTGCTACTTCAACACCTGGCATTTGTAAAAAGCCTTCTCACTTCATTGGGGTAAACCATCAATGAAAATAAATCACAACTGGTGCCCAGTCTAAAGATTGTATTCCTTGGAGCAAGCTTGGACGCAGCTTCCCAGATGGCATTTGTCACTTCAGAAAGAACAGGTCTATCTGATAAACTACTTCAAACAAATGGTCACCAGAACCCAGCTTTCTGCATGGAAAATACTGCAACCCTAGGGTTCATGGCCTCATGTATTCTGCTAATTCCATATGCAAGACTGCATATGAGGAAACTTCAGTGATACTTAAGTCTTTTGTGCCAGCATTCTCAGGACCTGGAAACAGTCATTCCAGTCATACCTTGTCTAAGGGCAGAGTTCCTTTGGTGGGCAGAAGCATGCAACCACAACAAGGGACTGCTTTTCACTCAACCCCTCACCGCCCAAACCCTGACAACAGATGCATCAGACTATGCATGGGGGGCTCGCATGGCAGGCAAGTGCGTTCAGGGCCACTGGAGACCAGCCCAGATTCTCCTGCACATCAATCAAAAAGAGATGGTAGCTGTACAGAATGCTCTAACAGCCTTCAAATACCTAATCCTTCCAGGACAACTGCTTATAAAAACAGAACACCACAGTTATGTGGTACATAAACAAGCAGGGGGGAACCCACTCTGCAGGTTAGCCATGGCCCTGTGGAACACAGCCTTGAGCAACCAAGTGCATCTACAAGCTCAATTCCTGCCAGGCAAACAAAATTCACTGGCAGACGACTTAAGCAGAAATCTCCTAGACCCACACGAGTGGAAATTGGAGCCCAACACCGTCACCCTTCTGATCCAGAGGTGGGGGGGCACCGGAGGTGGACCTATTTGCCTCCCCGAGAACCACCAGTCGAGCAAATTGTGCACCAGGAACCCTCACAGTAGGGCCTGGAAGGTGGATGCTCTATCCTTTCAATGGGGAAAACCTCTTAATTTATGCCTTTTCCCCTCTGCTCCTCCTCTCAAAAGTACTACTCAGGATAAAACAGGACAGGCCAAGGGCAGTTCTTATTGCCCCAGACTGGCCATGCCAGCACTGGTACCCACTCTTGCGCAGTCTGACAACAGTGCCACCCTGGAACCTTCACCAGACTCCTACCCTGCTGTATCAGCAGGAGGGACAGATTTTGCATCCACAGTTGCAATCCCTAAACCTTGCAGCCTGGCGTATCCCTTGAATATACCACCACCAACCCCCAGCAAACAGGTGCTGGACGTCATTCTTGAAGACAGAAGGCCCAGTACTAGGACATCCTATGCTGAAAAGTGGAAAATATATTGTTCTTGGAATCTCAAGGGAAGGACACAGCAGTGCCCTCCTTACCTCTAATTATGTATTACCTAGCAGAGCTACTCCACAGAGGTCTATCCTTCTCCATTAAGATTCATGCCTCTGCCATCTCGGCTATTTATAATACTGAGCCACCTCTATTTTCTCACTCTCTCATCAAACAGTTCCTGAGAGGGGCTAACAACTTATGGCCCCCTAGGAGAGCACCCACCCTGCTTAGGACCTTAACTTTGTACTGGAAAAACTCACCCTTCCCCCTTTTGAACCTGCAGCTTCAGCAAAGTTAAAATTCCTCTCTTGGAAAACAGCCCTGCTTTTAGCTATAATTTCAGCAAGAAGAGTGTCTGAGTTACAGGCACTAATGGCTGTGGAACCCTTCATTATTTTCCATGCTGACAGGGTTTCCCTCAGGACTAACCCGTCCTTTATGCCTAAGGTGTGGTGTCCAATGTGGCTCTAAACCAATCCATCCATTTGCCAACCTTCTTCCCTAACCCTCAGAATAAAGGGGAAAGGATCCTTCACTCCTTGGATGTGCACAGACAGCTCAGGTTCTGCTTTGCTACAGGGGCAGAGGGTAAGGCCATTTCAAAGCAAACCATTTCCAAATGGATAGCACACTGCATCCATTTCTGCTACAAGCACCATGGAAAGCCTGTCCCACAGGGGATCAGACCACATTCCATTAGGGCTACTTCCACCTCTACAGCATTTCTCAGGGGAGTCCCTACCAGGGACATTCTGGAACCAGCAACCTGGAGGTCTGTACACACTTCCACTAAGCATTACCACTTACCAGTTTTTTTTCCTAAATCCAGAGCTGGATTTGCTACAGCATTCTTGCAAGGCCTCCTAGCCAGCCCTAACACTTTTTAACTGCCTCCACCCTTCCTCAGCTTTGGAATCAACCCAAGTGTGATGACTGCAACAGTGAAACTCAAAGAACATAGTACAGTTGTGTACACTTACCATAAATGTAGATGTTAGAGTGTATTCACTGTTGCAGTCCTGGTTTCCCTCCCTCCAGACCCCTGGCTTTCTCTTTCTACCTCTCCTCTCTATGGCCATTCGTAATGGCATTGGTGTTTTACATTTTACTGGTAGTGTTCCCCACCCTATACTAGCTTCCTATTTGGGGGCTCCTGACATTTGGGGCAAGAAAAACTGATGTAATGGCGCTGGCTGCCTGTTTTATACCCCTGATGACCTGATGTCATAGAAGAAGTGACCGCATCTGACACAGAAATCCTAAGACTCTGATATTCGGGCCGATTGAGGGCTTACCTGCAGGCAGATAACTCAAGTGTGATGACTGCAACAAGTGAATACACTCTAACATCCACATTTATGGTAAGTGTACACAACTGTACTTTTTGCCAATACCCAGGAGACCAGACAAAATTCTAGCACCACCTTTGGGGAAGGAATTTTGGGCTGAAAGGGTGCCTGTGGATGCAATGGTCATGGCGGTGGTCACCAAAAAAGAACTTGCCAATTAAAGTTCCACTCTTCATCCCCCTAACAGGGAGTCTAGGGTGATGGACAGGTTTGGGAAGTGTCTATGCCGCGGCAATTTTTGCCTTAGGTCGCTGAATTATTTTTCCCATTTTACTAGGTTGCAAAGGGATTTGATAAAGGAACTTTCAAATTCCCTTTCAGGGTCCATTTCTGAAGTGGTCCAGTCATCTGTGGCTTCCCTAGGGTCTATACTAGATCATCGAAACGGCAGAATTTCGAATGATCTAATATCGAACCCAGTATCACAAACGCTGAAAACAGCGAAGCTGCACAAAACTAAATTCTTTCCTAGGGAAAGAATTCTGTTGGACGTTCTTGTGGCTTCACTGTTTTCAGCGATGCGGTAGAAAGTTGCTTGTTGGGTTAAGGCAAGTGTGTGATTGTCCGGACGTTCAGGTTAGGGCGTGGGTGAGGTGAGTGTGCGATAGTGAGAATTTGGGGTTAGGGGCGGGTTAAGTGAGTTAGGGTTAGGGCGTGGGTGAGGTGAGTGTGTGATAGTGACGGACCTTAGGGTTAGGGTCTAGGTTAAGGTAAGTGGATACAGTTGTGTATGTGTAGTGTAGGGTAAGATGTAACTTATAAATGTATGTGTGTGGTGGGTTGCTGATTTTTAGTGTGCTTGTGGTGTGTGTGTGTGTTCACTCGAAACAGCAAATTTTTTTTGAGGTTTCGATATTGTTAGGGTTCGGGTTTTCCAGTTCATCAGTACGGCATTCGATAATGTGCTGTTTCGATGATCTGTTATAGACCCGCTACCCTACAGTCTATTTTGAATTCATACATGAAGCTAGTTTTGCATGCAGCCAAAGGTGCCTCAAGGGCAGCAGGTTCAGACATTTCCATTAGGAGGTGTGCCTGGATGAGCTTGTGATTTTGCAGAGCCCTTCAAGTCTTTGTTAGTCAGTGCTCCCTTTGACTGCACTTCTTTGTTCAGACCACAGTGAACTACACTTTATTCAAGTGTGAGAAGGGTGGAAAGACCCCCCCCCCTTCTGTCATGGGCATATGTTTTTCCACCCCTCAAAGATCCTTTTTAAGGAATCAACAAGGCAGGCAGAAGAGGAAGTCACAGGGACCTTTCCAGTACACGCACCGAGAAAGTTCCCCTAAGGGTGGGGGGGGGGACTTTAACAGATGACGCTGCCCCCATGGCAGAGGAGGAGTCTCCGAACACCAGGGGTCTAGAGATTCTTCTTTGACGAGACCCTTCCAGGTCTCCTGAAAGGGAGCCTAGTAGCTCACTTGGAGGACAATTGTCTCTGCAGCAGAGAACCTGGCTAGACATAATGAAAGATACTTGGGTGCAAATAATTATAGTCAGTTGTATAATGCCCCTTTTTCCCTTCCACCTCCAAACCCAAGGGAAATCCCTGATGTTCCACCCAGTCAGAGGGAATAAGCAGCAATTAATTTCAAACGCTGCTAGACAATAGTCATCCAAGGAGGTCCTGCCAGATGACATAGAATCCAGAACTTATTCAAGATTCTTTTTAGCGCCAAATAAAACGGGGGACTGGAGACCAATTTTGGATCTCAGCAACTTGAACAAGTCACTTCAACACACAGCTTCGGATGATCACAATTTAGTCCATTCTTCCTTTTCTGGGTAAGAACGATTGGATGTGTTCAGTAGACCTTCAGGATGCGTACTATCACATAAAAATGAACTGACAATCCAGAATGTATTTACTCTTCCAGCTAGGAGCCAGTCACTACCAGTTCAAGGCTCTGCCCTTTGGCTTTACCATAGACCTCAAGGTGTTTACTGAATGTATGACAGTAGTAGCAGCTCTCTTGAGATTGCAGGGATTTCGGGTGTTTTTGTCTAGATGACTAGCTCCTTACCACCCTGTCCAGGCATCCATTGATAATGGCAAGGAATCTGGTTCTCTAGACTTGCACTCATCTGGGGATAACCATAAATTGACAAGTCTCATATACAACTGACTAAACATTTGAAATTCATGGAATATCAGATTGTAGGTCAGAAAAATAATCTGCAATACCAGAATTTCAGCCCGGGTGATCCTTCAAGCCCTAAGATCAATGGCAGTGGCGATAACCTTAGTACCTTTAGCCAGAAATTATATTAAGATTCTCCAATGCATGCTAGCAACACAAGAGTTGATAATTTACTAAACCATGTCGACTTTAATATGAATCTTTCAGACATAGAAGAGAAATCTCAGATGATGAATTGTCAGGTTTTACAGGGTCACCCATTCATTCGCCCTCAGTACAAGACCATAGCGACCACGTATACTCCCCAGTTGGGGGGCATTTTCTGGGCAAGAAATTCCAAGGCACTTGGTCCCCTGAAAAGGCCAACTTGCATATCAGTGTTCTGGAGATGAGCAGTACTTTTTTGCTTTGCCTTCCAGAATGCTCTCCCATCGAAGACTATTGCAATTCAAATGGACAGTAGATCAGTACTTTGGTACATCAGTAAACAAGAAGGGACCAGATCATGCACCTTGTTTCAAGAAGTGCTCAGAGTGTGGCAGTGGATGATCTCATTCAACCTCTTTCTCATAGCAATGCACATTCCTGGGAAGTCCAATGTGATAGCAGACAAACTGAGCAGGTCCATTCTCCATCACAAGTGGTCTCTCAAAAAGAATGTGACGGAAATTATTTTTCATCGATGGGGCTAGCATTGCTGCAATTTTTTGCTTCTCCCCTAAACAATACAGTCGCTCTTTTGCCCTACCCCCCCCACCCCAAGGGGAGTAAACAAGGTATGCTCCTTTCATGATTGGCCCCCCCGGTGTACGTTATGCCTACCCACAAATCCCATTAATTTTGAAAATGTTTCCAGAAAGTTTCCATGTTTAAAGAACAAAGTCATCCTCATTGCACCTTAATGAACTCTACAGATTTGGTTTCTCTTCTTTTGGCCTCACATATTTCACCAGTCTTAGATTCTGGATCTGACTCCTGAGCTTCTGTCTCACTTGACAGGCATGATCCATCCCGACATTTCAAACCTCAGGCTGATGGCCTGGTTTCTCCAATTCCATTAATGACCAGACAACCGATGCTCTCTTCCCCCGTTAGTAGTGTATATCATTATCTTCCCATAAACTTTCAGAACGATAGCTCTATGCAAATGAATGGAAAAGATTTGTTTACTGAGCACAACAAAATTAGGTAGACCCTTTTTTTAAGCCCCAATACATAGAAAATTTTCACATTGTATTTTAAGGTTCTTCAGTAACCTCTCATAAATTGTGCAGAAGTTTCTTGAGAAGAACTGTCCTTTTAAGATCTCCGTTTAGAAACTCTACTCCCCCATGGGATCTCAATCTGGTACTGTAGGGACTTGTACATTTCACTTTTCAAACAGCAGCTAAATGTGACCGTGAGTATCGTAGAAAACCTTTTTTTTTTTTTTTTTTTTTTTCTGGTTGCCCTTACCTCTCCTGGATGAGTATCACAGATTCAAGCCTTGTCTTCAGAACCTCCATGCTTGATCATTACAGACAAATGCCTCCTTCCTTTCAAGGTGGTATCGGAATCTAATATCAATCAACCCAATACTTTGCCAGTATTCTTTCCTAATTTTTGCAAATGGGCCGAATAAATGTATTTATTGGATGTTCACAGACAATTATGTTTTTACCTACCTAGAACAAAAAAAATCAGAAAAACAGACAATTGTTTGTTTCATTTGCAGAAATGAAATCAGGTAAACTAATTACAAGTGACTTTAGCTAGATGGCTAAATGATTGTATTGCATTTATCTTTAACATATTGGATATTGAGTCCACCCAGGATTGTAGGTATCTGGGGACTCTTGTCACATCAATTGAGGATAGAATGAAAATAGACATTAGATAAAGAAGTTATTTACTCACCATAACATTCCATCT
This sequence comes from Protopterus annectens, assembly GCF_019279795.1. NCBI lineage: Eukaryota > Metazoa > Chordata > Ceratodontiformes > Protopteridae > Protopterus > Protopterus annectens. The sequence continues at coordinate 1,994,654,721 of NC_056739.1, forward strand.
GTGTTGCCCATTTTCATTCTTCCTCACCTTCCTACCCTCCAACCCCCATCCATTATGTCTACAAACCTCTAGCTGATTGACATGTTGTAAGGGCATCACAGTCCTTTTGATTGAGCTGTTGGCATAGTTTTTCTCTCTTGGACACACATACATCTTTATGTATCCTTTATTTACACATATTAATACATACTTGTAGTAAAATCAGCAAACAGGATCTGATGAAACTTAGGGTTGGTGTATTATGGGTACCCTAAGGGAGAGGCTCGAGAGCTTTTTGGTTCCTACAAGCTTTAGTAATGGCAGAGTTGGATCTAAGGATAAGATCTGAACCCATCAGATGAGGAGGAGTGAAAATGGTTAACACAGATGGAACATTATGGTGAGCACATAACTACTTTTTTTGTTCTTTGCGACCTTGAATGTTCCTAGTCCCAAAAGAAGCACAAATGTCTGTTTGTCTCAAAGTAGGCAGAGCCCAAACAATAAATGCATAAAGACTGCGGGTATTGGGGTGAAATTCTATGTCCATAAGCCACTTACTTCTTGAAACCTTGGAGTTTGTGTGACATCAGTGTAGAAGACCATAACAGTAACGACAACTACAAGAAATACTAAAAAGCTACTTGTCCATATATTTCTCTGTTTAGAAATGGGTTTTAAATAAATAGGTAAAGATAGAAACAAGGATTTAAACTTGGGGAAAAGCACCTGTAATCCAAATACTAAAACTAATAATACTAAAAACTAACAATACTGTGACGACCGTGCCCTGGCCCAGCATTCAAGGAGCCTCAATCCTCGCCACTAACACTAGGGAGGGTGTTTCATAAGAGGAAAGGATAACAAATATTCTCAGTAAAGTACAATTTCCCTTAAGTGCACACAGAGATCACAGTCTGGGGCTGGTTGCTCCCTTGCTTTTCAGGTCCCCAGTAAGACTCCCCACTGGCACAGCTGTAGGGTCCAGATGTCAGCCCAACTGGCAAGCTAGCCTCCAGTACCCTCTCTGTTCCACTAGTGCCTCGTGTCCCTACCCAGGTAGCTGACACACCACACACACTTTGAGAAAAATATTTATACAGCTTCACAGACAGTCCTGGGAAAGGCTGACACAGATTCCCCAGCTGTGCCCATTTACCCAGACTATGCGGTAGTAATTTCTGCCACCACCGGCTAATACTTATCAGCTACCCAAAGGCCTTTAAAAGGGTGTCCAATTATTACTGTACAATATTATCCAATTGGTAATGTGACTATTCAGTCTAAGGCTTATTAGAGTGGCTTATTACAATAAACTCTATAAATATGCAATGTATTTATCTCTACACAAACTAGCCACAGGTAAAGGTTTTTAAAATATTTAATAAATAATTAAAAACACAAGACAATACTACTACACCACAGTGATATCTAAGAGTTCAGAGATCACACAAACTTAAAATGATACAGTAGGAAAGTTCTGAAATAACAGAAAAACACTTGAATAACTTTCTTCTACGTTCCTAGCTATTACTACAAGAAAACCTACTTCTAAGACACTACTTACATAAGAGAACAGGCAGAGTGCTGATAAGTTAGATATCAAGATCAAAATGCTCAGTCTCTCTGAAAAATAGTTTTCAATATTCACTAACGAACATCTTTGCTAGGCCCTCCCAGATTACATCATTTTGACACTTAGGTTTTCCCAGTATACACATTGCATCATTTTGACACTTAGTCTGGAGTTCCCAGGCAAAAAAGGCTACGTTATTTAGCAAGCTAACACCTGCTCAGGAAACAATAAGACATTTCACATGTACACTCTAGCAATTATTCCTTAAGACAATAGAAAACCACTATTTAGATAATTTTGCTTCAAAGAACATTTGAAATGCTTGGCTTAGTTTTCCTTACAGCAGATGGCAATGTTGCAACAATCTTGAAGTTCACATTTTACAGTGTTTTTTTTCCATTTAAGAACACAAGCCTGTATTTTACATTTATGTATATAAATGATAGAATTATGTATCAAATTCTATTTGACTAGGCTGGCAGCCTTCGCCCATCTTCCCACAGTCTTCACAAATACTGTCAACTATTTTTTAATAAATACTTATTTTACTATTTAAGCCATATCAGAATTCAACACAGCACTTCTATAATTCTAACACTAAATTTAGAAAGGGTTAGAGAAGAGAAATTTCTATTAAAGACTTTCACTATATGTAAAAATATACACCCGTCAGAACACGTAGTTGAAAGTTCAGGTGGCAGGGCAGAAGTCAGAACCTCAGATCCACAGCTTTAGTAAAAGATGCCAAGATCTGATCAGGTCTGACAACCCAGAAGCTGTGTTAGACTCAGACAACATTGGATCTGATGCTACTAATCCATTGTATAAGCTTGTCTTGGATAATTAAATATGATTGAAGTGAATTATCCTCTTTGTTAGTGTTAGCAGCCTATTATTTTAACTTTTTTATTGTTTTGTTTTACTTTTTATTTTATTTAATCACTTCCTGTTTTGCAAGAGCAGCCTTCTTTTGCTCAGAGATCTATAAATGAGCTTATTTGCAACATTTTGATGTCATGATTTTCCCTCCATAATGACTTTCGTCATGAGTTTCTGAACAATTACATATTCGGTTGCTCTTGTATGTTTACAAAATGGGAGAACAGCATTCTAAATTACGTTTTAAGCTGTGCAGATGTGTTCATTAACTTTATTAGCAAACAATTATTCCATATCTTTATTATGGTGAAATCAACTGAAAATGACATAATTCACTCCCTCATTTTTTTCTTTTAAGTTTATTTAAGTGACTGTCTTCTTGTGTTGTTCAGCATGATATGCATGCATTCCTGTATTTTAAGTGCTGTATCAGCTTTTGTGTGAACCCCTAACAAGAAAGTAACATAGAAACTGCTTTCAGCTGGTCCCTGATTTTGCAGTACATCTCTTATTTTGCTTCATATTTTTGTACTGTCTCTTGTAAAATATTTGATTTTCTGGTAAATCAATAAGGACTACCATCAGTTAGAAATGCTAGACAGTAGTTGCATACTTCTTACTGCTGTGAAAATGCATATTGATAGAAAATCTCTTGTTCTGTTGTTTTTTTAAGTGAATAGTTAAAATTAAGCCACAGTGGTGCAGCAGTAGCATTGTCGCCTCACAGCAAGAGGTTCGCCCGTTCTATTCTCGGCTGGAGCACCTTCTGTGTGGAGTCTGACTCCCCTGCGGTCGAGTGGCGTTCGAAAGACGTGTAGAATGGGAGTGCCTTCGTTGAAGGTTGGGCGTCGAGCTGGCACCGTAAAAAATCCACTGCCAATCATTAGCGGATTGGAGTTCCGCTGTGGCGACCCCTAACGGGGAAAAGCCAAAAGAAGAACAACAACATAATAGTTAAAATTGTGCCTGACTGTGGGCCTTTGTCCTCACTTTGACTTTGTCACTGATTTTTAAACGAGCTTTCTTTGAAAGCATTTTTTACTGAAAGGTATAGATGTACTAATTGAAGTATTAAATTGTTAAGAAGAGCAAAGGTGCGTGTCTGTGTGTTATGTACATATTCCTACAGTGGATATAAAAAGTGTACACACCCCTGTTAAAATGCCATGTTTCACTGTGGGGATGGTGTTCTTTTGGTGATGTGGAGTGTTTGTGCCAACTGTACCTTTTGGAATTGTGACCAAAAAGTTCAACCTTTGTCTCATCGGACTTTAACACATTTTCTCACATGCTTTTTGAGACTTGATGTATTGTTTTGCAAATTTTAGCCAGGCCTGGATGATTTTGTGTGTTAAGAAAAGGCTTTCATCTTGCAACCCTACCCCCATAGTCCAGGCATATGGAGAATACAGGACATTGTCACATATAGTACACAACCAGTACTTGCCAGAAATTACTGCAGCTCCTTCAGTGTTGCTGTAGGTCTCTTGGCAGCCTCCTTGACCAGTTTTCGTCTTGTCTTTTCATCAATTTTGGAGGGACATCCAGTTCTTTGCAATATCACTGTTGTCCCATATTTTCTCCACTTTTTTCATGACCGTCTTCACTGTGTTCCATGGTATATCCAGTGCTGTGTTAATTTTTTTTCTACCCTTCTCCTGACTCGTACCTTTCAACAATGAGATCCCTTTGATGCTTTGTAACTGGCTTGTGAATCATGGCTTTTGCTCTAGCAGGCAACTGAGTAAATTTCAGGAAAATCCTACTAGGACAGCTGAACTTTATTTGGGGGTTAATCAGAGTCTCTAAGTGATGGCAGGTTTGTCCCCAAGAAGACTGAATGCTGTAATTAAATCAAAAGGTGCTTCAAAGTATTAGTTTAAGGGTATGCACACTTATGCAACCAGCTTATTGTACATTTGTTTTTTTTATATTTTTCCCCTAACAGAGTTGTTTGTTTTTCAATTGAATTGTACAGTTTTAATTCACATTAAAGGTGGGAAAAGTTTTGAAATGATTTATTGTGGTCTCATTTTTTTATATCACACAAACCTGGCATTTTAACAGGGTTGTGTACATTTTTTATATCCACTGTACGTCCGTGAGTAGTTTGGGTTTAAAAGCAATTTGCAAGTATTGTGGACAATGTTCTTTGTGATCTTTGCTTTGTGACTGATAATTTGTTTATTGTTTTGGTTGTGTATAAATTAGACAACATGAATTCTGCAATTTTAATATTTATATTTTTACTCAAGGGCAAATTTTAATTTATCTTTTTTATGGGTTTAGTTGTGAAATGTATTGTGTTGGGCTAGAAGAATGTTTGGCACTCAGCACAGCTGAGTAAGGCTCTGTGTTACTAATGAGCTACTGCCTGTGTTGCAGAGTTTGATTCCCTTAGCCTTCATTTTTCTATTATGTGATTATAAAGAATTTACTTAACCAGATAGTACTCCTGAATTTGCCCCTGAAAAGGAACACTTGTATCCAGTGGGGCTGTCACCATTAGCAAGTTACCTGAGGTGCTTTTTGAAAGACTGGTCCAACCAAATGTCAGAGACCATTCCAACTGCCATACAAGTTTTTCAGTTCCAACCTCGAACTGACTTTTACACATAAGAAATAATGTGTGAAATCACACATTATTTCCTTCTGGATGATATGTGCCATGTAATTTCTGGCATCTTGTAGGCTTCGAGACCTAACTACATCTCAGACTTTTAGGACAGTTGACCTTCTGGTACTAAGTAATAAGGCAAGCCACTGTTTCAGGGTTCAGGGTCAATAAAAGTTTTGAAAAATGAGCAGTGTAGCAAATCAAAGTTACTGGATATTGAGAGTTCCAAAGTGGTAACCCACAGGATGAGCCAAATGACCCACTTACGCCAGACCCATCCTTTCACAGGCTCACTTTTGCTTTAACTGAAACTGTGTTAAGGGTGTGTATTTTCAAAAATGGCCAATGCTCTGTGGAAATGTAGTACCATGGTAAAATATGAATTCCAAAGAAATAGGAATTTACCTGCTGCTTATGCCAAGTTTTTCAGTTTAAGATTTTTTTTGTTTAGCAAATAGCTATCAGTGATTTTAACTGTACATTTTGTGATGTTTAAACATCCAAATGTCTGTAATCTTTCTAAATGCAAAGAAAACAGTATGCACTTTGACAGACTTGAACCCCTTTTTATAGCAACTGAGGAGAGAGAGCCAAGTAAGGGGGATGTTAATATGGTTGGAGCCCCGAATCCATTACCTTGCCTAGGGCTCCATTTTGACTTATGACCCATCTTTGTGTTCAGCCTCTAGCGTAATGTCCGTACATTATAAAGTAAACTGAGAAAATAAAGCCCACACTTAACAGCTTTGTTTAGAAGTATTTAATTGTAGAAAAAGTGACAGTCTGAAGATAAAATCATGCTACATACCGAAAGGACCATTTATTGTAAATTATACATACATAGCATTAAATTCAATTGGGGAAAAAACTATTGTGCAAAAATTTAAAAATAGTGCAATAATTGTGACAATAAACTCTGTTCTTCTATAGTTTTATCTTTCATTGGTTTCTAATCTAATACTGGAGTAAACTTCGTATCCCATCTTTATCAACAAAGTCTCTCTACTGAACTTAGTGCCAGTGAATAAGACGTAAATGTCATCCTTGTAAGGATCATTGTTAAGTTAAGATTGCAATGCAGGATCCAGCTGTCTTGGAACAATTCTCTCTATTTTATAGACACTGTAGCTGCACTTTTATTAGAGGCCACCATATTGGAACTTCTGTATTGATGTTATCAGAGCAAAGATCAATTACAGCACACAAAAAAGTGAGGCATCAGTTAGTACAATCAATAAAAAAAAATGAATACATTTTCTTAATCTTGTTAATATTGAGTTAAATGCAAGTAGAAAACAGGTCTGGGGATGGTGTCCAAAAAGTATTAGTAGATGCTGTATGCAGCCAGACATTGACAACAAGCACTTGTCCAGAGCAGAAAGAAGTGTTAAAGATGTGATGTGAGCTTCAGACTGAGAACTTCAGAAGATTGGAACTGCAAGACTTCCTGCATATGTCCTGTACAAATGAGATTGTCTAAGTGTTCCATTTTATTGAGTAACAACATTGATGTTAAGTTGTCAATCTCGCCTTCATTCTTGCTGGATGGGTTCGTAGCCGATCCTCAGCTCCGACTCGGCACTTGCTAAGCTCGAGAGTCACTTTTACCAGCTCGAGGCAGCCCCATATCCCATGATGCAAGGTGGTATATACCCAGATCTCGTTTGCCGCTTCACTGATGAGGTACTCCTTTTGCCAGCTCATGTTAAGTAATTCTTTTTACTGTTAGACTCCCCAATCCTAAATTTTCTTAATTATTTCAGTAGAATTGTCATTTGTACGCAGTTGTAGGGTCTCCCAGCCTTTTACCCGTTTCCCTACTTGTGTTTATTTAGTCAGGCCTTCTTCCCTACCCATCCCTTCCTGTCAGGGTGTGTGTCTGGGTTTATATATATTCCCCTTTATATTAAAATTTAAAATTAAAATTTAATTTTTTGACTGGACTGTGTGAGTCTTCGTGCTTGTGTACTCATTATGTCAAAAGAACAGAGGGTCTCAGGCTTCAAGAAGTGTGACTCGTGCTGTCAGAAGATGTCTCTGACAGACGGTCACACTTCTTGTATCTACTGCCTTGGACCTCTCCACCTGCAGGACTCCTGTGCTGTCTCACTCTTTCAGCCAGAGAGTCCTGCAGGAAAGGAGAAACAAATTAATATTGAGAGGGCTTCTTAAACCGGAGGGCTCCCCGGCCAAATCGGCTCCGGGCAAACTCTCTAAGACCACCAAGGCCCAGGCTTCTGTTTCTAAGCCTTCGGCCTTGGCTCCGACTCCTTTGGAGTCTAGATCAGCTCCGGCTAGAGCCGATCCTAATTTGGCTAAATCTTCGGCACTGATGGCTATCGGTGCTGACACTTTGACTGTCACATTGGTGTCTGCTCCGACTGGCTCCGACCACCATGTGGCTAAGGCTTCGGCATCGGCGCCGACCGGCTCCGATACCATTATTTCTTTGCCTGTATCGGCTCCGTCTGGAGCCGATACATCCTTGACTACACTCAGAGCCGAAAAGTTGTCGACTCCGTCTGGAGCCGAGGTTTCGTCGGCTCCGATGGTTCCTTCGAGGAAGAGGTCCAGGTCTCCCTCTTTGGAACCGATACTGTCTGCTCCGACCTCTCCTCTTCTTTCGGAGCGGAGCCATCGGAGCCAATCATCTAGGTCTTTCAGGCTGTCAGACCACGATTTGGAGAGAGTGGTAAGCAGATTGTTAAAATCACAGGCACTAGCCCAAATGCTACATAGTCCGTCTCAACAGACGACTACTAGTCCACACCCTCTTCAAGTTCCTCCTTCGACTCTCCTCCAGAGCTCGGAGCCGGAGTCTATGGGATTAGTCACTGCTACGGCTGTGGGGCAGATACCACCCCTTTCTGCTCCCTCAGCTTCTACTCTTATCTCCTCCTCGAGACCTTCGTTGGAGGGATCCGGTGGTCGGGCTTCCCTGGTCTGCTCCGAGGGGGTGAGTGGCATCGGACCCTTGTCCGACCCTGCTCTTCCCCTCGGGGCTTCGGCCTTGGTGAGCTCGGCCCTGACATCTGCCTCGGAGCCTTCCCTCTCGGTGGACCCGGGAGCCCCTGTTTCTTCGGAGCGGGGTCTCTCGGATCTCCCTGGCAGGGGAGCCTTCGAGGTGAGAGGAGTGTGCTGGCCCCTGGGCTCAGTCAGCAGTCTATCCCCTTAGCTCCTCCCTCTATGGTGCCTGTAGATGTCTCTTCCCACTCTCTTGCTCCCGGACCGAGAGATCCACCGCCTCAGGTTTCCCCACTGGGAAGAACCCCCTCTAACGAAGATTCTCCTGATCCTTCAGGAGATCCTCCGCATAAGAGGACCTGTAAGAGGAAGCACCTAGACTCCCCTGAGTCTACAACTTCAGATACCGACTTAGATGAGTCGGAGGGGTCTAAGATCCCCTCTGAGGATGTCTCTTTTTCAGACATCCTAGAACTCCTAAAACAGAGGGGAAACTGGCCCTCCATAAACCCCTCCGAGGATGAGTCGGTATACCTAGAGGCGTTCGGATCCCGACCCTCCACCTCCTGGGTGTCTCCGCCTTTTGACCCCCCCATGGAGGTAATAGCTCGGAAGGCATGGGCAGCTCCTAATTCCGTAGAACCAGTTCCCAGGAGGCCTTCTAAATTTATTACAGCCCCTTCCGAAAAGCAATTCCTTACAAAAGGTGCCCCTGTTGATGCCATGGTGGTGGCGGCCGCCACTAAGAAGGAACTTGCAGATCCCTTCCGTACCAGTCCATCCTCCTAACAAAGATTCTAAGACCATGGACAGGTATGGTAAGCGGATGTTTTCCTCAGCGACCTTTGCTATGCGTTCGCTGAATTACTTATGTCACTTCACCAGACTTCAAAGGGACATCCTTAAAGAATTAGGTGAAGTAGTACAGGATCCTACAGCTCCAGGGGCTCAGGATAAGATTGCTTCTCAGCTAGGAATCCTTAACTCCATAGCAAACTCCTCCATGCGGCTGATTTCGTATGCAGCAGATGGAGCGAGTAGAGCTGCAGGGACAGGAGTGGCTCTTAGGCGTCAATCCTGGATGCGGCTCTGTAATTTTGCAGATCCCTTTAAGGCGTCCTTCACAAACTCTCCCTTAGATGGAGCAACTTTGTTTGGTCCTCAGGTGAAGGATACGTTGACCAGGTGTGAGCAAGACGGCAAGACTCTCTCTGCCGTAGGGGTCCGTTTTTCCACCCCTTCTAGGCCTTACCCTAAAGGACAGAAGGGCGGAAAGATGTGGTTCCGTAAATCTCAGGGAGGCATGCCGGATACACGTGGCCAGTTTACCCCTAGAGGCAGAGGGGGTAATAACAGACGCCGCCCTAGGGGCAGAGGGGGTCCACAAAACCAGGGAAGCAGAGAGCCTCTCTCTGACAAGCCCTTCCAGCATCCCTGAGGTGTTGCCCGACTGTCCATCCTTGGAGGCAGTCGGGGGAAGATTATCGCTGTACCCAGAAGCCTGGCTTTCCCTTTCACAAGACAAATGGGTAGTCTATCATATCCGAGGGTTACAAGATTCCTTTTGAGGAAAGTCCCTTCACTCACAAAAATTCCCTTCCAGATGTTCCACCCGGTCTAAGGGAAATCGCAAAATTAGAAGTATCAAAGCTTCTACAAAAAAGGGCCATTCAGCCAGTTCCAACAGACCATTCAGAGCCCGGAATCTACTCGAGGTTCTTTTTGGTTCCCAAAAAGACGGGAGATTGGAGACCAATATTGGACCTCAGCAGACTCAACAAGTCTGTGAAAAAGACAAGATTTCGGATGGTCACACTTCAATCAATTTTGCCCTTTCTGGGCAAAGACAACTGGATGTGCTCAATAGACCTTCAGGATACGTACTATCACATAAAAATCCACAGACGCTCCAGAAGGTTTCTCCGCTTTCGGCTGGGGTCCAGTCATTACCAGTTCAGAGCCCTGCCTTTTGGTCTCACTACAGCCCCCAGAGTGTTCACCAAATGTATGGCAGTGGTCACGGCTCACCTGAGACGTCAAGGATTCCAGGTTTTCCGTATCTCGACGACTGGCTCCTCTCAGCCACCTCCAGGCATCAACTTCTCCAGGCCAGAGATTATACCCTAAATCTCTGCACTCATTTAGGAATTTCTATCAACTACGAAAAATCCTCCTTATTGCCCTGCCAATCTATTACTTTTATAGGCGCAAATTTAGACACTTTCCGGATATCAGCAAACCTCACAAGCAACAGAATCCTAGACATCCAAAACCATGTGAGGATCATCCTTGCCAGCAAAAAGGTGCAAGCCAGACTAGTCCTAAAGGTATTGGGCCTCATGGCAGCTGCCATTACTCTTCTCCCTTTGGCCCGCTTTTACATGCGTCTCCTTCAATGGATGTTGTTCACCCAATGGTCCTACCAACAACTCCCCATGCGTCATCAAATTCTGGTGACACAAACTTGCAAAAACCATCTATCCTGGTGGATTTCTTCTCCCCAGGTTCATCAGGGCAGACCCTTTGTTTCCCCGGCCCCGGTAGCCACAGTCACTACGGACGCCTCCCTGATCGGGTGGGGGGGTCATTATCAGGGCAGGATGGTTCATGGGACGTGGCAACTGTTCGAATACCACCTGCACATAAATGTCCTAGAGATGAGAGCAGTGCTTTTAGCGTTGCAAGCCCTCAACGACTTTCTTCCCTTGGGAACAGTTGCAGTTCACACGGACAATATGTCCGTAGTGTGGTATATCAACAAACAGGGCGGAACCAAGTCCTACCCCTTGTGTCGAGAAGCTCTCAGACTTTGGCAATGGGCGATCTCCTCTCATCGGTTTCTGGTAGCAACGCATATCCCTGGGAAAACCAATATTTTAGCGGACAGATTGAGCAGAGCTATTCTCCTGCCTCACGAGTGGTCTCTCAAACAATCTATAGTGGAGGAGATTTTTCAAGAATGGGGCCGCCCATGTTGCGATCTTTTTGCTACTCCCCAAAACAACAAATGCCCGGACTTCTCTCTCTTCCCACTTCCAGGCCATCCCCCCAGAGACGCTCTTACCCAAGATTGGCCCCAGGGACTTCTTTATGCCTTTCCTCCCTTTCCTTTGATACCACAGGTACTCCAGAAAGCTACCGTTTTGAGAGCCAAAATAATTCTCATTGCCCCGTATTGGCCTCGACAAATTTGGTTTCCGTTCCTCCATAGTCACCTCTTGGCGCAGCCGTGGCATCTGGACCCAGTGCCAGATCTTCTGATCCACCAATCGGGTCAGCTGCATCGGTCCATTCCTTCTCTCAACCTCACAGCTTGGTTGCTCCACTTCCTTCCTTAGCCAGGCTTCCTATGATCTCTAACCCTGTTAGGGATATCATAGTGGCTTCTCTTAAATCCTCTACTAGAAGGATTTACACTAGCAAGTGGAAACGTTTCTCCCTTTGGGCGAAATCAAGGAATATAGATCCTTTTACTGCCCCTGTTCATACAGTTTTGGATTTTTTAGCGGAAATCCTTAAATCGGGTTCTTCAGCTTCCACTGTCAAAGTTCAGTTAGCTGCGATCTCGAACTTTCATGTCGGTTTTGCAGACCATAACATTATGTCCCACAGGCTTTGTAAAGCTTTTCTAAGAGGATTTTTTTCTCCTTAATCCTCCTGTCAGGAGTCCTCCTCCTCCATGGGACCTAAATCTAGTGCTGACATCCTTAATTCTTCCTCCCTTCAAGCCAGCTGTTTCATGTTCTCTAAAGTTTCTTGGAAGACACTCTTCCTTGTCGCTATTACCTCGGCTAGGAGAGTGTCAGAACTGCATGCCCTTTCTGTTCGTCCCCCATATTTGGTCTTCCACAAGGACAGAGTATCCTTGAGAACTAATCCTTCCTTTTTGCCCAAGGTTGCTTCAAAAACAAATTTAAACCAATCTATTGATCTCCCCGTATTTTTCCCCAATTACTCCAACAGATCGGAAAAAAATTACATTATCCTGATGTTCACCGCCAACTCGGATATTATTTGGACAGAACAAAACAATTCAGAAGGTCTGATCAACTCTTTCTTTCTTATGCTGAGAATAAGAAAGGCCTTCCTGTTTCCAAAGTGACCTTGTCTAGATGGCTTTCTTCCACCATTTCCGAAATCTATCAACTTAGGGGCAAACAGCTGTGCTCAAAACCAAAGGCACATTCCACCAGAAGCTTAGCCACTTCCACAGCTTTTCAGGCTAGACTTCCCTTAGATACTATTTGTGCAGCAGCCACTTGGGCCACTCCTCATACCTTTGTTTCTCATTACAAATTGGATTTGGCCTCCAGGGATAGAGCCAGTTTTGGTTCTACTGTTCTCAAGAGTCTGTTCCATTGAGCCACCCAGGATAGAGGTGCTAGGGACGCGGTCCCATCCAGCAAGAATGAAGGCGAGATTGACAACTTAACATTTAGAAGTTATGTACCTATCATAACGTTCCATGTTAGTTGTCTTCTCTCGCCTTCTTTCTTGCGACCCTCCCTCCTGCCCCCTTGCCTGGACAGACTTTGATCTCCCTTGTCAGGAAGATTGCTTCTTTGGGCGCCAGTTAGTTATCTGGGTTCCCATTATAACCCTTTTGTTTAGGCTAATTGCTCTTCTTTCCTTAGTGGAAAGTTTATTGTGCTAGGTGTTTTCCCTATAAGTACCAAACGAGATCTGGGTATATACCGCCTTGCATCATGGGATATGGGGCTGCCTCGAGCTGGTAAAAGTGACTCTCGAGCTTAGCAAGTGCCGGGTCGGAGCCGAGGATCGGCTCCAAACCCATCCAGCAAGAAAGAAGGCGAGAGAAGACAACTAACATGGAACGTTATGGTAGGTACACAACTTCTAATTATAAAACAGCAGAGCGATGATAAATTCCCAGTAAGCTAACACATGCCATAAAATTAAAATCAGATTTGCAAATTAGGTTAATTGCATTTTAATGTGAGAAACCAGAAGCTTTGAATCTGGGGGTGTTTTGTAGGTCAGAACTGCAGTGAAAGTAAGAAGCGTAAGGAAAATGACTGTCTTAAAAGATAATGTGCATCAGCTATGACAAGTCTTGTGTTATGTTAATGATGTATATATTGCAAGGTGTTTTAAAATTGAGCCATTTCTTTCACTGCTAGTTCCCAAGGAAGATGGGTTGTAATGATGCTACTCTGCCTTACCTTCCATTCTTTTCTGTGGAGGGGAAAATAGCCTGTGTGTTCACCAATTAAAAGGCTTAGAAATGGGGCATCTTCTTGCTGTTTCAAGTTGAACCCAGAGAAGACAAAGTTTATTGTAGAGGCAGGTGGTGGGGTCTAAAAGCACTCAGCCTAGTTATTTATTTGACATTCGTTGACACTGTTACAAAATTATAGCTATCATAGAAAGTTAGTCTGAAAGCATTAGCCCCAAGATATTTAGTTAAACAATAGTAGACATGTACACATATGAGTAGAAAGTTAGAGCGGGTAGTCTAAGCTATATACAAGTTAGTTTCGACAGATTAGGGTTATTACTAGTGTAGTCCAGTTTTCAGGTTATTGCTGAATCCAGGCTGAGTTACAAGTTTCTGTGTTGCCCATACCGTACTTAGATAGAAGAAAGTTTCTCTGCTCACCTGTGAGAGAGGGGAGCTTTGAGCAGCCTATCTGTCCCTGTAGGAGTCGTTTCAGCCTAAACTTTAGTAGTTTATCGGCCATTTTGGGCTAATTTCTATCTCTTTCACTTCCCTGCTATAAAAAAACGCATTTGTGCGGTTTTGTGCACCAGGCAGCGCCGTTTAGCTAGTATTAAGCTATTCTCGGCTCCACGAAGTCTACTCTTCAATTTTTCCCTTGGAATTAGACAAACCTTCAACTTTAGCACTCAAACCATTCATTTCACAGACAAGCACTTGCTTAAAACTCATAGCAAGCACTAATAACCCTAGCACTAGACCCCTCTCTACTGTCCAGAAGGACAAGGCTCTCCATTCATCCCCACCAGCCAATCGGAAAACACCTTACTCTACCTATTCAAGCATGTCCAAAGGGCAATATCCGGTGTACTCTCCAGTCCAACTGGTGAATCTGGGCATTTTGAGGCAATGTTACAACTGCCTCATGTACACAGACAACCCTCTCCTCCTATCACCAAACACTAATATATGCGAGCGATGCAATTCTACAGCCAAATGGAGGCAAAGCTCTCTCAACCCGAGACTGGAACTGGCAGTCAAGAGGAGAAGGGTAATACTTGCAACACACCACTAGTCTCACATAGACCTAATAAACCATCACCGGCAAATAACACACACAAATACATGAAAATATACTTGGAGGCTCTAAATAAAAATCTGCAAAAGCAACAGAAACCTCCAAAGCAGACATCCAAGCAACTTCCACACCCCATCACCAACCATGAAACACATACTTCGCATAATCGGTGTGCCACGCAATCACAACCCTTAACGCAAAATAACATACCCAACACACTAGTAACAGGCGACTCTATAGTCAGGCACACTGATGTCCCACTAACTAGGCTGGACAAGGAGAAGGTTACAGTTAGCTGTCAGGTGCCAGGATCTGCCACATAACACAAGCACTCCGGTCACTGCAGAACAAGTACAAATGCAACTCTGTCCTTATCCATGTTGATGTGAATGACCCAAGACGTGCCTCCATGGTCTACATGAAAAGAGACATGGAAAATCTCTCTGATCATGTAACCCAGGCCAGTATGACCCTGAGTAGCATCCTGCCCTCACCAAGAATGATGCCACAGTATAAAGAAAAAGTGATCAATTTCAACAATTTTCTGGTGTCATTCAAAGGGGATCCAGTATCTGTCCGCCTGGGATGACATGGTCGACAAGCCACATTGCTTCACAAGAGATGGCTTGCACCTGTCACCCTTAGGCTTTCAAATAGTAGCCAAGGCTCTTGCTGCCCCCCATAGTGCCTTTTTAAGCAAGGCTCAAAAGACAAAACCCACCACCATAAATAGCACAAGTAACCAAAAACTGAGGGTAATGCTACTCAACGCCAGAAGTCTAAACCTCAAAATGCACACAGTCGAGGCACTCCTCAGTATGGAGAACATCAACATCTGTGCAGTAACAGAAACCTGGTTTAAGGCTCCTGAGAGCACCCCAGCACTACTAGGCTATAATTCATACCATACCTTTCGGCCACAGCACCAGGACCAAAACACAAAGGCGGGGGGTGTGTATCCATATTCATCAAGGATACCCAAGTGGCGCAGCACAATGCATCGGAGATCATCCATGTGCAACTAACAACGGGCAAAACTGCAATCCAAATTGTAGCTTGCTACATATCACCCACCATGGCCCAGGACCTCCATTCCGCATTTCTGGAGACACTGGGAAATATGAAGGTCCTACCAAACACCCTAATACTGGGTGATTTCAATTACCCAAACATAAACTGGGAGAACTACTCGAGTACTAACTCCCTTGCCCAACGTTTCCTAGAATTTATAAACTCGAATGCCCTGGATCCAACTGGTCAACACCCCCACCAGAGGGAACAACATATTGGACCTGGTCATCACCAACATGGGCGACTGGTGTTCCACACCGGAGGTCAACCCCTCGCTAGTCAGATCAGACCATAGACTAATCACTCTGGATATCCACATTCCACCCCCACCCCCAATCAAGGAAACCACCGTGAAAAACTTTTCAAAAGCAAACTTCACGTTACTTAAGACCGAGGTGGAAAGGTTCACAGCCCCCATGCTAAAGGACAATGCTGTCCAAGCTGCTGAAACCTTTACAAAGGCACTCTGAGCATCTGCAGGAATGCATGGATCGTGCTATCCCATGTAAAACCAAGACTCACTCCTCCAAGAAAAGTAAATCAGTCTGGTAGACCCCTGCCATAAACAAGCTATACAACAAAGGAGGAAACTAGTACAGAAATGAGTAAAATCCCAAGAAGGAAAGACATCCCTGATCAGTGTCAGCAAGAAACTACGATCCCTCATTAAATCATCCAAGGCTAGTTTCGAAAGAAAAAATTGCCAATGACTCCAAAGATGACCACAAAGCATTCTTTAGCTATGTCAAGAACCTAAGTGGAAACTCTCAGATCTGCTCTGAGTTAGTGCAGAATGGCACAAAATACACTGAACCGACTGATATTGCCAACATTCGGGCAGACCGGTTTAGTGCAAACTTCAGCCCCCTCTCGCCCCCTAACCATACCAGAAGAATGTAGGGGCCCCGTCAATCACCGACACAAAGGTTAAAACAGCCCTATCCAAAGCCAAAAACACAGCTTCAGTGGGACCAGACGGTGTCCTAGGCTGTGTCTTACAAGAGCTCCAAAATGAACTTAACCCCTCACCTAAACGCACAGTTCAAACTCAGCCTCTTTACAGGCTACGTACCCATAGAGTGGCGCACAGCAAAAGTTATCCCACTCCACAAAGGTGGAGCCACAATGGACCCCGGGAACTATCGCCCTATAAGCCTGACTAGCCTGGTCTGCAAGGCTATGGAATGCATCATCATGGAACTCCTTAACAGAGACCTTGGGAACCTCAAACCTTGGACCCTACCCAGTTTGGCTTTAAGGGCAGACCATGCCTCCTAAATCTGGTGGACTTCTTTGAGACGGTTACCAAGGCATTAGACGAGGGAAAGGAGGCCAACACAGCCTACCTAGATCTCGCAAAGGCTTTCGACACCATTCCCCATTCTTGTATTTTAGACAAACTCACCAGCTTGAACATAAACCCCTACGTCATGAGATGGGTTGCCAACTGGCTCATGGATGGAACCCACATGGTGAGAGTTGCAAGCTCTATGTCCAACTCTAAACTGGTTACAAGGTGCATCCCCCAGGGCTCAGTCCTAGGACCCCTCCTGTTTGGTATATACTTCTCAGAGGTACAGGCAAGCATAGGAGAACTATGGCTGACCAAGTTCGCAGACTACTGCAAACTAGGGGCCATAATTGATTCTCCGGCTGATACAGACACCCTCCAGATGGGTCTCACTGAGACGGATACCTGGTGTCAAAATCATGTCCTCAAGCTAAATGCCAAAAAGTGCATAGTCATCCCCTTTGGAAAAAAAGTACCCGCGAACTGCCACATAGGTGGTAGTCCCCTAAATACAGAAAATGTAATAAGGGATCTGGGGACCCAAGTAGATAGTAATCTTTCCTTTGATAGTCATATTGCCAAGGTGGTTAGAAAATTCTACGTGGCCCACCTAATCACAAAAGTGTTCGCATCTAGAACAAAAGAGGTTATTGTGCCTCTCTACTCATCACTCATTAGACCCATCATAGAATACAACGCCCCATTTGGGATGTACCTTACAAGACACCTGCAACAGCTGGAAAGACCACAAAAGTACCCCACCAAGAGGATTACTGGCCTCAAACAGATACTATGCAGCCCGACTCAAACTCCAGCTGTACTCTGTTGCATGCAGCTTACTCAGAGGTGATCTCTGCCCGGCATACAAGGCCGTGTCCAACCCAGAATTGATGGACATGCTCCACCTAAGAAAAAACAAATTCCGGAGAGCCACACGCTCTAGAGATACAAACCTCACCACAACGATAAATAGGACATGCTGGAGGGATAGATTCCTATCCCAGATACTCCCCATGGTTTGGAACAAGATTCCATTATACATCAGGCAGAGCCCCTCACTAGCACTCTTCAAGAGAAACCTTGATGGGTGGATGGGAAACAGAAAACTTACCCTGGGGATCACTGCAGTGGCTCTGCTGGACAGTGGCGCAGGGAACTAATGGCTCTGCTGGACAGAGGCACAGGCAACTAATCTGAGGGGGTGGCGAAAGCCACCACATTCTGGCTAGGCTTATAAATGCCCTTGGGCAGCTAGCCTAGTACTTACCTATGAACCTATGAAAGAGGAGGAAGAAAATAAAAGGGGGAAGAAAAGGGAAAGGCTGATAGTTATGGAGGGTATGTGCATTTGCAGATCCAGATGCTTCTTAGAAAGTGATTGGTTGCAGTTTTGAATTGTTTTGGTTGCTTAATACTTGTGATATCCAGGGGAAGTTTGTTCTAAGAGAGGGCTGAGGAGATGCTATAGAGGTTTTGTCCAGTTTTGATTTTTCTTTTGTAAATCTGAGGTAAATTTTGGTCAGTGCTGCGGAGAGTCCTGGGAGGGGAGTAGAGGGCGACAGGTGGGGAAATGTGACAGAAAGAGGGCATATACTGGATGGAATGAATGATTTGAAGCTGAGAGAAGTAGTTGGTGGGGAAATTCTAACCAGATCAAGCTTTTAAGAGAAAGACAATGGTGAGATTTACAGGGTTTATTACCAGCGAATCTGGCAACTTTATTATAGGTAAGTTTCTAATTTGGTTGAGAGAGAGAGTTTTGAAGGTTGGTGAGGATTTGTGAGCAGTAAAATAGACTTGGGAGAAGGTAGGTATGGGAGAGGGAGATTTTGGCTTCATTTCACAGAAATTTTTTTATTTCTATAGAGAAGACAGAGTCTTTGAGTTTTTTGATGCAGTTATGTACTTGAAGGTCAAATTTGAGTTGGTCATCTATTATGACCCAGAGAAGTTTAGTGTTAGATTTAGCTGTGATAGGAGTGTTGTTGATAGTCTGTTGTGGCTTAGGGTTAAGAGTTTAGTCTTATTAGGATTTAGGATAAAATGATTCTTTGTAAACCAGTTTTTTATGGATATGAAGGATTTTTGGGTAATGTATAGTTCAGAGAGGTTATCTGCAATGGTGATAACTGTAGAGTCATCTGCATATTGTACAGGTGATTGTGGACAGGTAGTATAGAGTAGATTAGTAAAGATGTTGAAGAGTAAGGAGCCAATAATTTATACTGGGGGAGCTCCCCTCTTAATAGGAAGTACAGGAGAGAGAGAGAGTGGAGACTCATTTTACAGATTGCTGTCTAGTCATTAAGGTAACTAGAGAACCAGGAAATAGTTGAAGTGGAAAAAGTAGGGTCAGAGAGTTTAGCCAACAACAGAGGGTGAGACTGTGTTGAATGCTTTAGAGAGATAAAGGAATAGGCAAGACGCTAGCTTGTTAGAATCCCTAGCCAGGGAGATTGGTGTGATAAGCGATATAAGGGTATAACTGTGCTATGTTTTGGGCGGAATCCATGTTGACTGGCGATGAGTACGTTTTCTTGTAGCAGGTAGTCAAGCATTTGTTTGTGCACGCATTTTTTCTAAAATTTTTGAGAGGTGATAAAATTGCTACTGGCCTGAAGGTGGCACGTTCCATGGAATTGCCTCTCTTGTGTATGGGTAAGGTGAATTTTTTCCAGGTAGAGAGAACTTTTGATTCTGTGGTAGAGCGGTTGATAAGTATGAAGATGGGAAGGGCTAGAGTGTTAGCTGCCATCTGAAGGAAATGTGGATGTAGGTCATCAACTGAGGGGGGAGCAAGAGTTTCAGTTTGAGAAGTAACGATTTTATGTAGCTGGTAGATACTGGTTTAAAAGAGAAGTATTTTGTGGATTTAGAACGTTGTTGGCATATCTGAATAGTTGACCGATTTGGAGTCAGAGTTGGTGAGATTTACCATTTTACTGATGGATTCAATGAAAAAGGTGTTAAAGATGGTTGCAGATGTTCTTTGTGTTTCACTGTTGCAGTCATCACACTTGGGTTATTTGCCTGCCTCAGTTGGCCTGAATACCAGAGTCTTGAGATTTCTGCATCGGATGCTGTCACCTCTTCCAAGACATCAGGTCGTCAGGGGTATAAAACATGCAGCCGATGCCATTACATCAGCTTTTCCTGCTGTGCGGGAGCCCAAAGCAGAAGCAGTTCGCAAGTGTCAGTCGGCCGCTACCTGACATTTTCATTGTTCGAGTTTCAAACCTGAAGTCTTCTAAAGCTAAATACCCCATTGGTGATCCTTTTTTCTTGCTCAGACCCAGGTCAGAAAAAGTTAACAATTGTCTTGCCTGTGGAAAGCAAATACCTCACAGAGATTTTCATTCTTGCTGTGTCACCTGTTTGGGCCCAGGCCACGACGTTCCTCGCTGTTGGTTTTGTGCCTTAACACCCGAACTATTCGTCGTCTGGCTATCTTTGCCGCTAAATTCTTTTGCTCTCATTGTCCATATTCCGAAATGGCTTCGATAAGCCATTTGACTATCGATCTTCCGAAAAAACGTAAGGATAAAGACAGAGACAAGACTGCATAGGTCCAAAACCACCAACGATGCTTCCGTTAAGCTAGTCGCCAGTCTGCCGTTGCTCATTGAGGTGCTTTCGCAGCCCCTGATACCCGCTTCTACAGATTCGCAGGCCTCTACTGAGACCCATTCGGAGTCCGGTATGCCGTGAGATGCTTCTTAAACTATGGAACCTGCGGATATCTGTACCTTGGATGGGTCCGGAGTTGCTGTGCAGGCACTGGCTTCTGAGGGTGTATCTACCTTCTGATGTTCATGTTAAACAGTCTACTTCGTTTCTTACCAAAACTACTGAGTTTCTCCGGCCCAGAGTTCTCACTACACCTGGAAAACTGACCACCAAAGCATATGCTCAAACTCCCATGCCACAGAAAAATGCTTAGAATGGCTGAAGACCTTATAACTTTAATTAGGGGAAGCCAGCCTTCCCCTTCTAAAAGGCAAAGGATTGATTTCCTTCTGATTCTACAGACCATGAGTCCGATGACTGAGATTCCTCTGATTACCAGGACATTTCTTTATCTACTTATGAGGATTCAGATGCTGAGGATTCCATTCCCTCTGCCTCCCCATCCATAGGACTTTTCTTTTGGTGAAACCTTGCATACCTTAAGAGAGCATTTCCGCTGGGAATGCCAGGACTACCCACAGTCCAAAAAGAGACTCAGAGAATTTTTAGACTTGCCTCAGCATAGGCCTCTAGCTATACCCCCTGTCCTGGATATTGTAGATGTCTTAATGGAATCCAGTCTTACTCCTGATACTTTACCACCAGCTCATAGAAAGCCTGACAGGTACTACAGAGTTCCTGACTCTCACAAATTTCTCTTTAAAAAATCCCGCTGTGAATCCAGAGACCATTTCACAAGGACCTAAAGGTATTAAGGCTACTACAGCCAAAAACCCTACCCCTTCGGACAGGGATTCTAGAGTGTTATTCAGATGGGGTAAGAAGGTATATACTTCTGCAACTCTTGCCATAAGGGCTTTAAATTGCCAGTTTCACATGTTGAAGTACCAGCAGTATATTATGGAACTAATTAAATAGAAAATGTTGTTGCTTCCAGATTGTGCAGAAAATAAAGATTTACAAGTTATTGCATTTTGCAAACCAAGTTGGTAAACCTACTTTGCAGTGTTGTTTTGATGCCTTAGAAGCAACTTGCAGGGCTGCTGTCACTGGGTCTGTTCTGAGAAGGCATGCTTGACTGAAGGAACAAATCTTGCCAGGCCATGTCAAAGCAAAATTACTAGATGCTCCATTACACCAGGAACGTTTGGCACAAAAACGGAAGTTCTTAAAAAGATGGAGGAAAAAGCTAAATCTATGCAAACTGTTAAAGATTTCTTACAGGTACAGCCACCTAGATTTAGTAAGCATTGGCCTTCTAAAAACTGGTCCTTTCCAGTCCCTCCCAGGCCTTCTCAGTCCAAACCCAGGGGCAACAGACCACCAAGACTACAGTCTCAGGGTATGCAGAGATCTAAGCAATGGAGTGCTCCCACCTCAAAAACAGGGAGTGGTAAGCCACCCCCTTATGGAAAAGGTTCACAATGACTTGTCTATCATGTTTCCCAACCACACCCAGCACCCCTCTGAGGAAAACTTGCCCTGCATGCAAAAAACTGGATGTCCATTACCCAGGACCGATGGGTCCTAAACATTGTATCCCGGGGATACAGATTCTACTTCCACTGGTTGCCAGACCTTCCTCCAAACTAGTAGGCAGAGGCTCTAAAGCACGTACTTTCTCTTCTCAGTATAAGGGCTATTCAACCTGTTCCAATAGAGCAAGGGGAGAGGGTTTCTACTCCAGACTGTTCCTGGTGCCCAGAAAAGAGAGCTCATGGCGACTTATCCTGGATCTGTCCATTCTCAACACCTTCCTGGTGGTTCCAAAATTCAGAATGCTTACACTACAACAGCTGCTTCCTATGCTAGCCAAGGACTCCTGGCTAGTCACCCTAGACTTAAAAGAAGCTTATCTGCACATCCCCATAAGGGAATCTTGCAGGAAATATCTATGTTTCAGGGCAGGCTCTATGCACTGTCAGTTCTCTGCACTTCCCTTTGGCTTATCTGCTGTGCCCAGGGTGTTCGCAAAGTGCCTGGCTCCAGCCATTGCATACTGTAGGCAGGGAAATATTGAACTTTACCCATACTTGGAAGATTGCCTGATTCAGGTGGACAGTCAGGAATTACTACTTCAGAACCTGGCAGTTGTAAAGAGACTTCTAATCTCTCTGGGGTACACCATCAACGAGAAGAAATTGCATCTGGTGCCCAGCCAAAATATTGTATTCCTGGGAGCAAGCTTGAACACAACTTCCCAGATGACATTCCTCACTCCAGAAAAGCAGGTTCATTTGACAAATTACTTCAGACTTATGGCTGCCAAAACCCAGCTATCTGCAAAAAAAATACTGCGAGCCCTAGGGTTCATGGCCTCGTGCATTCTACTAATTCCATATGCAAGACTGCATATGTGGAAACTTCAATGGTACTTAGTCTCTGGTGTAACATTCTCAGGACTTGGAAACGCTGATTCCTTTCATTCCATGTCTAAGGGAAGAGTTCCTTTGGTGGGCAGAAGCTTGCAACCACAACAAAGAATTTCCTTTCACCCAACCCCTCGCCGCCCAAACCCTGACAACAGACTCATCAGACTATTCATGGTGGGCTCTCATGGCAGGCAAATGCAGTCAAAGCAAATGGAGCCCAGGACAAATTTACCTGCATATCAATCAAAAAGAAATGTTAGCTGTACAGAATGCTCCGACAGCCTTCAAATACCTTATCCTTCCAGGACAACTCTTGATAAAGACCGACAACACAGTTGTGTGGTACATAAACAAGCAGGGGGGAACTCATTCCTACCCATTCTGCAGGTTAGCCATGGCCCTGTGGAACACAGCCTTGAGCAACCAAGTGCACCTTCAAGCTCACTTCCTGCCAGGCAAACAGAATTCACTGGCAGATGACTTAAGCAGAAATCTACTGGACCTACACGAGTGGAAACTGGAACCCAACTCATTCAAACATCTAATCAACAGGTGGGGGGCACCAGAGATGGACCACTTTGCCTCCCCCCAAAACCATTAATTGAGCAAATTTTGTACCAGAAATCCCACCAGCCAAGCATGGCGAGTGGACGCCCTATCCTTTACATGGGAAAACCTCTCAATTTATGCCTTCCCCCTCTGCCCCTCCTCTCAGAAGTACTGCACAAGCAGGACAAACCAAGGACAATCCTTAGTGCACCAGACTTGCCACGCCAGCACTGGTACCCACTCATACGCAGTATGACAGCAGTGCCTCCCTGGCACCTACACCAGAACCCTTCCCTGCTATCCCAGCAGGAGGGACAGATTTTGCATCCTCAGCTGCAAACACTGAACCTTGCAGCCTGGCTTATTCCATGAACACACCACCAGCAACCATCAGCAAACAGGTGCTGGATGTCATCCTTGAGGTCAGAAACCCTGGTACTAGGAAATACTATTCAGAAAAGTGGAAAAGATACTGTTCTTGGAGCCAGTCTCTAGGAAAGGACACAGCCGTGCCCTCCTTACCTCATGTCCTACATTACCTAGCAGAGCTGCTCCACAAAGGCCTCTCCTTCTCATCAATTAAGATTCATGCCTCGGCCATGTCAGCTCATTACAATACTGAGCCACCTCTCTCTTCTCACCCTCTGATCAAACAGTTCCTGAGAGGAGCGAACAATTTAAGACCCACAAGGAGAGCTCGCACTCCTGCCTGGGACCTTAACTTTGTACTAGAGAAGCTCACGCTTCCCCCTTTTAAACCTGCTGCTTCAGCAGAGTTAAAATTCCTCTCTTGGAAAACAGCCTTACTTCTAGCCATCACTTCAGCCAGAAGAGTGTCTGTGCTACAGGCACTAATGGCTGTGATACCTTCAATGTTAAGTTGTCAATCTCGCCTTCATTCTTGCTGGTTGGGATCGGAGCCGATCCTCTGCTCCAACTCTGCCATCTTCTATAGCTCGAGAGCGGTTTACTGGCTCGAGGCTACCCCATATCCCATGATGCCTAGCGCTAGCTACCCAGATCTTGTTTGCCGCTTCAGCTGCGAGATTCCTGGTTACTGGATCAAGCTTGTATAACTTTATTAATCTGCCTTTTTTGTCAGATTAGGGCGTTTTGTATTGTAATTGTTATTTGATATCTTATATTGTGTTTTTGTGGTAGTCTTCTGTGTTTAGCTCTTAGTGTTGCTGGCCTGTTGGCCAAAGTAGTTTAGAGTTGTGATTTCTCATTTTATTGGATGTCTGAAGAATCCAAAGTGTCGGGATTCAAGAAGTGTGACTCATGCTGTCAGAAGATGTCTCTGACAGATGGGCACACTTCTTGCGTCTGTTGCCTAGGCGCAGTGCACCTGCAGGACTCTTGTTCTATCTGCCATGCATTTAGCCCAAGAGTTCTGTAGGAGCGCAAGAACAAACTTATTTTGAGGGGTCTTCTCAAGCCTCAGGATTCACTGGCCAAGGCTCAGCCAGTGAAATCCCCTAAACCGGCCAAATCGTCGGCTCCCAGCTCGGAGCCGTCATTGGCCCAAGCCTTGCCTACTACCTCTTCGTCCCAGCTGGAACCAAGGAGACTGCTTCCTCGTCGACTCCACTAGTACCCTCAGAGCTGTCAAAGACCCAAAAAAGGCCGAGGTCCCCTTCGCTAGAGTCCATTCATTCGGCTCCTCGGTCTCACCTTTTGCAGAGTGACTGCAGTCATAGATCTTCACACTCTCTTCTCGGTCCTCTAGGCTCTCGACCACGACGTGGAGAGAGTGGTCAGTAGGTTGTTGAAGTCGCAGGCACTGGCCAAAATGTTGTCCAGCCCTCCTCATCAGGTGTCTGCTCCGTCCATTTCTGTCTGTTCCTCCTCCAACTCCATTGAGCTCGGAGCCGGTGTTTATTGGGGTTCGAGATGTGGAACCGTCGGCTCCAATAACGATTTCTCCTTCGGATCCATCGTTGGCTGTGATCCCATCGATGGTGCCTTCCGTTGAGGGATCTGGGTGCCAAGACTCCCTCGTCTGCTCCAAGGGGGCGAGTGGCATCGGACCCTTGTCCGACCCCCCTCTGTCTCTCGGAGCGTCGGCGCAGGTGAGCTCGGCTCCTACATCGGCCTCGGAGCAGTCTCCCTCGGTGCGGAGGATGATTCCGGTCTTCTTGGAGCCAGAGCCTTCTCTGCATCGTGGCAGGGACGCCTTCAATGTCATGAGGAGTGTGCTGGCCTCCCAGTCAGCTCCACCTTCCACCCCACTGGCTCCGTCCCCCGTAGTGCCTGTGTCAACCTCTGTCCCTCCTCCAGACCCCAAGCGTGGGGAGCCAGCTCTCCAGGGCACCCCATTGGGTGTTTCCTCTTCTTCCGAGGCCTGCCCTGATCATTCAGAGGAGCCCCCTCAGAAGAAGTGCAAGAGGAAGCACATTGACTCCCCCCAAGTCTGTCACTTCGGATACGGATTTGGATGAATCGGAAGGGTCCCCAAGATCCCCCTCTGAAGATGTTTCCTTCTCAGACATCCTAGAAATGCTTAAGCAGAGGGGGAACTGGAATACCCTAGCCCCTACCGAAGATGAATCCATATTCCTGGATGCGTTCGGTTCCCGACTTTCCACCTCCTGGGTTTCTCCACCCTTCGATCCACTAATGTCAGTGGTGGCTCGAAGGGCTTGGTCAGCCCCGGATACAGTGGAACCAACCCCGAGGTGGTCAAGCAAGTTTTTCACTGCTCCCCCAGACAGGCAGTTCCTTACTAAGGGTGTTCCCGTGGATGCCATGGTTGTAGCAGCAGCCACTAAAAAGGAGTTAGCGGAAACTTCTTCCTCTGTCCATCCTCCTAACAAGGAGTCCAGGACCATGGACAGATACGGGAAGCGAATGTTTGCTTCAGCGACCTTCTTCATGAGGTCACTGAATTACTTATGCCATTTCACCAGGCTTCAGAGGGATCTCCTGGAAGATCTTGGAGATGCCCTTCCGGATCCATCAGCTGAAGGGGCTCGGGCTAAAGTGGCTTCTCAGCTGGCAACCTTTAACTCAGTAGTCAACTCCTCCATGAGGCTCATTTCTTATGCAGCCGATGGTGCGAGTAGGGCCGCAGGCACAGGCATGGCACTTCGGAGACATGCATGGATGCGGCTGTGTAACTTTGCAGAACCCTTTAGAGCATCATTTACCAACACTCCCTTTGACATTTCCTTTCTTTTTGGACCACAGGTGAAAGACACTCTCGCTAGGTGTGAGCAGGAAGGCAAGACTCTCTTTGCCGTGGGAGTCCGTTTTTCCACTCCTTCCAGACCATACCCCAAGGGTCAGAAGAGTGGGAAAATGTGGTTTCTGAAATCCCAGGGAGCTTCGCCTGACACGCGTAGTGATTTTTCCTCCAGGGGCAGAGGAGGAAATAACAATAACAGGCGCCGCCCTCGTGGCAGAGGGGGTCCACAGAACTAGGGCAGCAGATAATCTTTCTCTGACAAGCCCTTCCAACATCCCTGAAGTGTTGCCCGACTGTCCGCCTCTGGAGACAGTCGGGGGGAAGACTTTCATTGTACCCAAAAGCCTGGCTAAACCTAATGCAAGACAAATGGGTACATTCAATCATATCCGGAGGTTACAGAATCCCATTCTTTTAACTCCCTTTACCGTCACGCAAGTCCCCCCCGTGGATGCCATGGTGGTAGCAGCAGCCACTAAAAAGGAGTTAGAGGAAACCTCTTCCTCTGTCCATCCTCCTGACAAGGAGTCCAGGACCATGGACAGATACGGGAAGCGAATGTTTGCTTCAGCGACCTTCTCCATGAGGTCACTGAATTACTTATGCCATTTCACCAGGCTTCAGAGGGCTCTCCTGAAAGAGCTCGGAGATGCCCTTCAGGATCCATTAGCTGCAGGGGCTCAGGCTAAAGTGGCTTCTCAGCTGGCAACCCTTAACTCAGTAGTCAACTCCTGCATGAGGCTCATTTCCTACGCAGCTGATGGTGCAAGTAGGGCCGCAGGCACAGGCGTGGCACTTCGGAGACATGCATGGATGCGGCTGTGTAACTTTGCGGAACCCTTTAGAGCGTCATTCACCAACACTCCCTTTGACGGTTCCTTTCTTTTTGGACCACAGGTGAAAGATACACTCACTAGGTGTGCGCAGGAAGGCAAGACTCTCTGCCGTGGGAGTCCATTTTTCCACTCCTTCCAGACCATACCCCAAGGGTCAGAAGAGTGGAAAAATGTGGTTTCGGAAATCCCAGGGAGCTTCGCCTGACACACGTAGTGATTTTTCCTCCAGGGGCAGAGGAGGAAATAACAACAGACGCTGCCCTCGTGGCAGAGGGGGTCTGCAGAACCAGGGCAGCAGATAATCTTTCTCTGACAAGCGTTCCAACATCCCTGAAGTGTTGCCCCGACTGTCTGCCTCTGGAGGCAGTCGGGGGAAGACTTTCATTGTATCCAAAAGCCTGGCTAAACCTAACGCAAGGCAAATGGGTACATTCAGTCATATCTGGAGGTTACAGAATCCCATTCAACCCCCTTTACCATCACGCAAGTCCCCCCCCAGATGTTCCACCCAATCTGAGGGACCAAGCAGTTATAGAAGTTTCAAAACTGCTAGAAAGAGTCATCCAGGAAGTCCCGGCAGACCAACACGGATCCGGAACTTACTCAAGGTTCTTTTTGGTACCAAAAAAGACAGGGGCTGGAGACCTATTTTGGATCTCAGCAGACTGAGCAAGTCTGTTCAAAGAACAAAGTTTCGGATGGTCACACTACAGTCCATTCTACCCTTTCTGGGTAAGGACAATTGGATGTGCTCCATAGATCTTCAGGATGCGTACTATCATATCAAGATGGACAGACGCTCCAGGAGGTACCTTCGCTTCCAGCTGGGAGCCAGTCATTACCAGTTCAGAGCTCTGCCCTTTGTTCTCACCACAAGCCCCCAGGGTATTCACCAAATGTATGGCAGTGGTCACGGCTCAGCTGAGGCGTCGAGGATTCCAGGTGTTTCCATATCTAGACGACTGGCTCCTCACTGCTACTACCAGGCATCAACTTCTTCAAGCCAGGGACTATACAATTTCAGTTTGCTCTCAGCTAGGCATTACTATAAATTTCGAATAATCTGTCTTGTTGCCCTGTCAGTCTATTACTTATATAGGAGCAGACTTAGACACAAGGAGCATGTACGCAAAGCTACCTTCGGACAGGGTGTCCACAGTTCACCAGCAAGTTCAATTCTTCATGCAATGCAAAAGGGTACAAGTCAGGTATGTCCTTCAAACTCTAGGCTCTATGGCAGCGGCAATTCTTCTGATACCCCTGGCCCGCTTTCACATGAGAATCCTTCAGTGGCTTCTATTCACTCAGTGGTCCTTCCAACAGCTCCCCATGTCTCATATAATCATGATTACAGAAGCATGCAAAAGACACCTTTCCTGGTGGATGGTCTCCCCTCTAATGACTCAGGGCAGACCCTTCATTCAGCCCCCTCTGGTTGCTACAGTGACCACAGATGCCTGCCTGATGGGGGGGGCATTATCAGGCAAGGACAGTCCAAGGCACTTGGCAGAATCACGAGTACCATCTGCATATAAACGTCCTAGAAATGAGAGCTGTGCTCTTAGTGTTGCAAGCTCTTCAGGACTCTCTCCCTTCTGGGACCTTTGCAATACAATCGGACATGTCAGTGGGGTGTGGTACATCAACAAGCGGGGTGGAACCAGGTCCTACCCCCTATGTCGAGAAGCGCTCAGACTCTGGCAGTGGGCGATTTCCTCCCAACAATTTCTGATTGCGATGCACATTCCTGGAACGTCCAGTGTCATAGCGGACAGGCTCAGCAGAGCTATTCTCATGCCTCACGAGTGGTCTCTAGTCAGGTAGTTGCAGATCTGATCTTCTGCAAATGGGGACAGCCTTGCTGCGACCTTTTTGCCACCCCCTTCAACACCAAATGCAGCAACTACTTCTCCCTCCCTCCGCTTCCAGGTCACTCTCCCAGAAATGCTCTAGTCCATGATTGGTCCCAGGGACTTCTTTATGCCTTTCCTCCATTTCCCCTGATACCAAAACTCATACAGAAAGCAATTTCGTTGGGTTGCAAGATGATCCTCATTGCCCCCTACTGGCCTCAACAGATATGGTTTCCGTTCCTGCACCGTTACCTTCTCGAGCAGCCCTGGACTCTGGATCCGATTCCAGACCTACTGATCCATCAATCAGGAGGGCTGCATCAATCCCTTCAAACAATCCAGCTTACAGCTTGGGTGCTCCACTTCCAACCTTAGCCAGGCTTCCCAGCATTTCCCCAGCAGTACGCGACATTATTGTCTCCTCCCATAAGTCTGCCACTAGAAGGACTTATGCTAGCAAATGGAAACGTTTTTCTTGTTGGGCACAGGCCAGGAACATAGATCCCTTCACAGCCCCTCTCCATGAAATCTTGGAATTCTTAACAGAACTCTTTCATTCGGGGTCCGCTTCTGCTACAATCAGAGTTCAGTTAGCGGCCATTTCAAATTTTCATATTGGGTGGTCTAATGTAAACATGTCTCATAAGCTATGTAAAGCCTTTCTAAGAGGGACTACTCTCCTTAGACCCCCTCCCCCATTGAGAGACTCACTCCTCCTTGGGACCTTAATCTGGTACTAACAGCCTTGATTATGCCCCCCTTTGAACCTGCAGCGTCCTGCTCCATTAAGTTTCTATCTTGGAAAACTCTCTTTCTGGTAGCTATTACTTCAGCCAGACGAGTCTCTGAACTTCAAGCACTATGTGCCCGTCCTCCATACTTAGTATTTCATAAGGACAGGGTTGCTCTGAGGACTAATCCCTCCTTTCTTCCGAAAGTCTGCTCAGAAAATAATTTGAATCAATCTATTGACCTACCTGTGTTTTTTCCTAACCACACCAACACGGCAGAATGCAAGTTACATCAATTGGATGTCCATAGACAATTGCGTTTCTACCTGCATAGAACGAAGGATATTAGGAAGTCTGACCAACTATTCCTCTCCTATGCTCGAGGCAAACAGGGTCTCCCAGTTTCCAAAGTGACCTTATCCAGGTGGTTGTCTCACATTATTACCTTTATCCATCAACTAAGGAACAAAGACTTGCCTATCAAACCGAAGGGTTATTCTACTAGGGCCCTAGCCACCTCTGTAGCCTTCCAGTCTAGGTTGCCCATGGACTCCATATGTGCCGCCGCTACGTGGGCAAATCCTCATACCTTTATTTCTCATTACAAGTTGGATTTGGTCTCCAGGAGTAGAGCTAACTTTGGTTCCACTGTTCTGAAGAGTCTGTTCCAATGAGCCACCCAGGATTGTAGGTGCTAGGGACGCTGTCCCAACCAGCAAGAATGAAGGCGAGATTGACAACTTAACATTAAGAAGTTATGTACCTACCATAACGTTCCATGTTAGTTGTCTTCATCTCGCCTTCTTTCTTGCGTCCCCCCCCCCCTCCATCCCCTTATCCTGTTGGACCGAGAGGACTTCAGGTTTCACTGGCTGAGTATTCTCTGGTTTGTTTTCTCTACTGACTTAGAGAATAGGACAGGTATGTTTAACCTTTTGTTTGGAGGGATCCTTTCTATAGCTATGTCTGCGGTTAGCTATTTCAAACGAGATCTGGGTAGCTAGCGCTAGGCATCATGGGATAAGGGGTAGCCTCGAGCCAGTAAACAGCTCTCGAGCTATAGAAGATGGCCGTGTCGGAGCCGAGGATCAACTCCGATCCCAACCAGCAAGAAAGAAGGCAAGATGAAGACAACTAACTTGGAACGTTATGGTAGGTACATAACTTCTTTTTATTTTCCATGGTGACAGGGTCTTCCTCAGGACTAACACATCTTTTATTCCCAAGGTGGTATCCAGTGTGGCTTTTAACCAATCCATCTATTTACCAACCTTTTTCCCTAATCCTCAGAATAAAGGGGAAAGGATCCTGCACTCCTTGGATGTGCACAGACAGCTCAGGTTCTACCTTGACAGGACTAAGCCTTTCAGAAAATCTGACCAGCTGCTAGTCAGCTTTGCTACAGGGGCAGAGGGCAAGGCCATTTCAAAGCAAACCATTTCCAAATTGATAGCACACTGCATCCAAACCTACCCCACAGTGGATCAGAACTCGTTCCACTAGGGCTACCTCAACTTCTACAGCATTTCTCAGGGGAGTCCCTACCAGGGACATCCTGGAAGCTGCAACCTGGAGTTCTGTACACACCTTCACCAGGCATTACCACTTGCCTGTCTTTTCTAAATCCAGAGCTGGATTTGCCACAGCAGTCTTACAAGGCCTGCTACCCAGCCCTAATACTACTTCACTGCCTCCACCCATACTCAGCATTGGGAATCAACCAAAGTGTGATGACTGCAACAGTGAAACACGAAGAACATAGTACAGTTGTGTACACTTACCATAAATGTAGATGTTCGAGTGTATTCACTGTTGCAGTCCTGGTTACCCTCCCTCCAGCCCCCTGACTTTTCTAGACTTTCTATCTATCCTCTTTTTGGCCATATCTTATGGCTGTGGTATTTTTTTACTGGAGGTGTTCCATGCCATGCAATTGCTTCCTGTTTTGGGGGCTCCTGACATCTGGGGCAAGAAAAACTGATGTAATGGCATTGTCTGCATGTTTTATATACCCCTGACGTCATGGAAGACATGACAGCAACCGACACAGAAATCCCAAGACTCTAGTATTCGGGCCGACTGAGGGCTACCTGCAGGCAGATAACCCAAGTGTGATGACTGCAACAGCAAATGCACTCCAACATCTACAT
This sequence comes from Protopterus annectens, assembly GCF_019279795.1. Classification (NCBI taxonomy): domain Eukaryota; kingdom Metazoa; phylum Chordata; order Ceratodontiformes; family Protopteridae; genus Protopterus; species Protopterus annectens. The sequence goes on from NC_056739.1 coordinate 1,994,686,720, forward strand.
TTATGGCAAGTGTACGCAACTGTTCTTTTCATGGGGAGTATTTTTGGGGCAGGGATTAGTAGAGGAGGCGTTTCCTGGTGCAGTATTTGGTTAATGGAGTGCCAAAATTTCTTTGGGTTGGATATATGTGAGGTTGGTGGGTTGTTATAAAGCATTTTTTGTCATTGATGTTTTTTGGTAAGGTTATGGAACTCATTTTGTAAATGGGTATGGAGCTTGGTTTTCCATGCCTTATCTCTAGTTTGCATAAGGGTGCGAATAGAACGTGTAAGCCAGGGTATATAATTGATTTAACCAGAATGCTAAGGAATATCAAGTTGAATTTGAGTACTGCCTCATCCAGTGGAAGGTAAGTAAGGAAGGACCAATTTATTGCTGAGAGGTAGTTAAAAGTAGCAGGATGGAAGTTGGAGAGTTTACGACATTCAATGTACTTGCATGTTCTGGTGTAGTTTGGGGAGAATCTTAGTACTTTGATTGGAGAGTGGTCACTTAGAGAGTCTGGTAGTGGTTCTGGGTGCGTTGATTTGAGACTAGTATCCAGTCAATAAGTGAACTGATGTTGGATGGCTTATTGGTATGGGTAGGGTTAGAGATAAGTTGAGAGAAGCCATGCAAATTGATACAAGAGCTGGGTCTATCTGAGGAGAGAGACACTTTATGTTGACATCCCCCAGAAGAATAGTTTCATTAGGTAGGTGTTGAGAAAGACAGGAGAGAATATGTTCAAGTAAAGAGATGTGATCACCCTCCTGATTGATAGCTGCTCTAGGTATTGAGTTGTGATTATTAATTATACAGTTGGCAGTCAGAAAATCAGTAGGCAAGAATGAGAGGGTAGGATTAGAGGGGTGACACTGAGATGGTTCGCATATAATATAGCAACTCCTCTACTTTTTTTCTTTGGATGGTCAAGTTGTAGAATGTTGTAACTTGAGGGAAGAAAGTGTTTATCAGAAATCTGAGGTTTCAGCCATGTTTCAGTGAGTGTAATGATGTCAGGAGAGTTTTTGACATCCAGGCATGGAATTCACTAATTTTATTAAATATACTTCTGATATTCATGGAGTAAAGTGATGGGCGTTTCTTGAGGAGGATAGGTTGAGTAATGGTAGGATCAATGGTTGTTATTGCTGAGGGGTGGAGTGAGTTTAAGACCAGGGTTCAGATGAAGGTCCTCTTATAGGAGTAGAGCATTGAATCTATAATTAGAGTTAAGAAGTGAAGGGTAATGGAATAAATGTTTTATCTTAGTTTTTAGGGTGGTAGTAAGAGAAGGGGGGATTGTATTTTTGTGAGGGATTTTATTTTTGTGGAGGATGGAGGTTGTAGGAAAGATGGAGGGTGAAATATAAAGAGTGAAGAGATTGAGAGAATACCTTAGAATTAGAGTTGGAAATAGGTGAAGTGGTTTTGAGCATTCTAAGAAGTAAGGTAGTAAAGGAGAAGTAGAGTCGACGTGCAAAGGACAGGTAGTACCAAGTTGTAGTAAAGCTTGATATTGCCAAGTAATAAGTATGAAAGGAGGGAGAGAGTAGAGAAATGTAAGGTTTGAGGATCAGAGGAAGGGGTTCTGTGGAGGACATAAGGTATGCAGTGATGGGGAGAGAGTTTAGAGAAATGTAAGGTTAGTGAGGATAAGAGGAGAGAGAGGGTCTGTGGAGGTATAACGTATGCAGTGATCAGGGGCCAGGAGAGGATGTAATGGGAGGTAGATAAGAAGTTAAGTAGGAGGTGAACTAGCAGTTGGAAGGGGAAGAGCTGATTGTGTGAGAGTGACGTGAAGGGGAAGGAATTAGAGGAGAGGGGAAAAAGGTGGTTAGCTATAAAAGAAATTAATACAGGGGTGGATGGGAATGGGGATAGGGTAGGAGAGTGGAGTAGAGAGCGCTCAAGCATAGGGAGGGCAAACTGAAGGGGCAGAGCCATGAATAGAGGATCGCTAAGAAAGAATAACAATCCGTGAATTAAATCCCAAGCTTTTCAGGGTAAGTGCCACTACAGTTAGTGAAGATAGACATGGAGAGCATACAGAGAAGGTACTGTAATTAAGGGAGATTTAGAGAGCCATGGAGTAAAGACAGGGTAATTAAGCAATAGAAATCTAAGCACTGGCTAAAAATGGTTAACATGCAGGGGAGATGTAGCTACAAGAAAGGAGAAATATAAATTGCTAGACCAGCTAAGAGAGATTTGAAAAATGAGGGGGGGGCAACTGAGATAGTGTGCGAATCGCAGCCTAATTTAGCTTTTAGAAGATGAAACTTAGTTTCATCCGTAGGTTGAATACTTGAAAATGTACATTGAGCTATCGGTGAAATTTAGCTAAGTTGACACATGTCCATTAGTCAGTTGCACCAGTCCTTTTGTTTCTTTTTGTGCTTCGAAGTCAGAAAATGTTACCAAGTGTTTTCAGGGGAGGAGAGAGAAACAGTAGTTCCACGGTAAGGAAGCTTAGTCAACTTCTATCATTGCAACGTCATTATCAGTTGCCTTTACTGAACTAAAATTCATCAGTCTGATTAGTGTAAAGTTGATATCTTCAAAACCAGTGCAGAACCTAGTCATTATACTTAGAGGACATAGCCCCAGTAGATAACTAGCTAAGTAGTAGAATCTGTAAAGTGAAAGCACTAGCTTGTGTTGTACTGGAAAATTGCACACTTTGGTGTGAGAAGCCCAAGGAGCCGTGCCAGTGCTTTACTTTAGGTAAAAAATCTCATGCAAAAATAACTGAACTGAAAGAGCTGTAGTAATACACAAGACCAAGATAAATATCAGAATAGCCATCATCTAGCTATGCTGGCTATAAATTAACTTATAACTGTATGTATGTAACTGGCAAAATAGCCAATACCTGGAAGATAGCTAACTTGGCCATGCATGTGAATAAAATTGGTCTACTAAATACCTGTGTCAGAACATGGTGAAGAAAGTAAAGGTTGCTTTGTAAAATCCTCTCGTTGAAGAAAGATGTTGGTTTTCTTATTTCTTACCAGGAAGGTCCGTCTTGGCATATCTCATTTTCCTAGGAGGTTTACAGAGAGAAGCTTCTATGTACAGTTATCACATTATGCATGCCTTACACCAAGTAAGAAGGAAAGTAGATGGGATCAGTAGCCATCAAACTGAGGATGGTGGCAGTGAGATATTGGTGTGGTAAGGAGCTTGAGTTGTGAGGGGGTTGAAGGAGAGAGCGAGTATTTCAGGAAGCTGGTGTCTTAAAGAATCAAGGCCAGTTATGTTAGTCTTTGTTCTGATGTGCAGAAACGAGGACCAAGTGACAAAGCTTGGATATTCTTTAAGGATGGTTGATTGTGGTATGCCAAGTCTTTCAGGTACCTAGTGAGAATGTCTTCTTTTGAAATTGCACATTCATTGAGTTTGATAGAATTGCAAAATAAGTTAATTTCATTATTTAAATACAAGTGCACCAAACATAGATATGCAGTTGCACATTTTGGGTGTGGGGGTTCTGATTGGAGATTTTGATTTGACATGTACCATTGCTAGAACAGCACTAGTAGCTGGGCATTTATCATGTTGGGTGAATGGAGGTAAAAATGTTGTATTCTAATTCATGCAGTTAAAGCAATTGTCAGATTCAAGCCATTTGGGTTTTTGAGGAGATATTGCAGTGATGAGACTAGCAGTACTAGTTTGTCATTTGTACAGAGGTAAGAACAGATGCAGCATACATTAAATATGGGTCAGTTGATGTGCTTGCTTGGAGGGAATTTGTTTTACCAAAGTCTTTAATGAATAAAATGTTTTACAATATGACATGGGTACAAAGTGCATTAATAGAAAAGAAAATGAACCATAATAATATTTTCATTGTTCTTTTCATGCATAATATTTGTTTTCTTTTTAACCATTTTCATTCACTCTAACATTACATAAAGTGCTCAGTTCTTGCCTTCCCTTAATCCTCACTCTTCCTCCTGCATATTCTGCATGTATTGTTCCCACAAATTCCACTTATTTCTATGCAATTTGTTCTTTCCCTTTTCTAAAGATTCCACCTCTGGTTCTTTTATTTCCTTTATAATAATCAATACATGTTACAGTTGTTGTTGTTGTGTCTTTCGGCTTTTCCCGGTTAGGGGTCGCCACAGCGGAACTCCGGTCCGCTAATGATTGGCAGTAGATTTTTACGTGCCGAGTTGCCGGCCCTAACGCACAACCTTCAACGAAGGTACGCCCATTCACGCATGTCTCCACACAGAAAATGCTCTAGCTGAGAATCGAACCGGACAACTTCTTACTGTGAGGCGACAACGCTACCGCAGCACCACCACTGCAGTATAAATACATCAGTTACAGTATGTTGTTAAATTAGATTTTATAGATATTCAAAGGCTAGTGAACCTCATGACCATTCTCACTTTGCCAGTACCCTCCCTCAGGCTGCATCACCTTTCTCCAAGACGGTCATGCCGATCAATGCTAGAGTAAATCTGTGAATGCCCATCTAACCATCTATTTCTGTTTTTTGGATCGCATTGAATTATAAACCTGTCCTTCCACCATGTTTTATCTGTTGATGAATATTTGTCCCTGTTTCTAATATTGGTGGATATATTGGACTTGAATAGTAGGTCCAGAACAGTTGCGTTTCTAATGGCATGATAAATGAGACAGAGGTCTTCCTCCCTCAAAAGTCTGTATGACATTGAACAAAAGGATAGAGCTTCCAGCCTCTCCTGATAGCTCAGGAACTTTAGGCCTGTTATCTTTTTGGTTAATAACCTTTGTGGTCTTTCTAATTGTTTGATATAAAAGTAATTAACTCTTTAGACCTTGATGATATTCCAGACTTTGATTCTGACTTCATTTTCCAGTTATTTTTTTTGGCAGCCGTTAGCATTTTACATGGTAAGGCCTTACTATGTGTAAAGTCTCTGATTAGTCTTGAATACTTTATATATTTTCTGTAGTAAGAAAGCTGGACAAGCGAGCACATTTTCAGCTACACCCTTGCTACAATATTACAAGTACATTCCAGTATGAAGTTGAAATATGCATAATGTTTTATGTAAAGTAGTATGAGAATATGATGTATACAACACACACGACAGAAAATATTACAAAAATATGATTTACGCTAAAACATAGGCATTAACGTAAGAAAGTTGTACAGTCAGTAATTTTGTCTTAGTGCTGTGTGGATGCCCTGACAGCTGCTTAGGATTTTTTTTTTTTTTTAACATAGTCGTAAATTGTAATGATTCACGTGTGTGTGTGTGTGTGTGTATATACACACACACACACACACACACACACACACACACACACACACACACACACACACACACACACACACACACACACACACACACACACACACACACACACACACACACTGTATTTGTTATGAAACAAGTTAAAAAGGTGGGATATAAATTACTGAAACAGAAGTACTGCTGATGACTAGTGGAAGGTCATTCCATGCTTTTAAGACCCAAGAAGGAAAAAACCTAATTGAAGCACTCTTGAATGTGAAGGTGGCAAAGGAAAAGGGGATCATTAAGGAGGAGCATAAGTGAGTGGTTTGATAGTAAGCAAGTTAAGGTAGGACAGTGGTCTGGGAAAAGTTAATGTTATTTTTATTTATGATATTAATGTACAGGAATTACTAGTGTACTAGTTTGCAGTTATTTTTGACTTTTGTCAATTTTGAAATTTGGTGCAGTCTGGAGGAGTTGTCTTCCATGATGCAAATAGCATGACTTTAGTTTCAGATGCATTTAGGATGGGACTTGACTTTGCCTAACCGTTGTAAAGGAAGTGGAAACTACTCTGAAGGTGGGGTATGGCTGAGAGAATTGAATCAGCTATGGACATGTCACTGGTATACTGTATAGTCTTAGAATGACAGTTTGATTATATTTCATTCACAAATATACTGGAAAAGAGGGTGCCCAAAACCTAGCCTTTGGGAATATCTTTGGCAGTGTTTTCATTTAGTAACAAGTTTCCTTACTTTCAACTTGTGTGGGGTCAGTCTGAAACCAACCTGTTTAAACATCTTAGAAATGATTTGGAAATTGCATTGCTAACCAGATTACCTGCATCAGGTCCCTTACAATGAAATAATTGTAATCGAGTAATGCTGTCTCATTTCTGTGCCTGCACAGTCTCTCAAGATGATTTTAACTGATTTTTCTTGAAATGATTCACTGTTTGTAGAAATAATTTTTCTAAGATTTTGTTAGTTTGCATTTATGTCCAACATGCTTCAGCAGGATAATATGCATCTAATCTGCTGATAAGGTAAGAGCAGTAGCAAAGACTTTGAAGTGTGTGGCAGAACAATTTTACACTAAGTAGCATTTCCCCTTTGTCACTGCCACTGTAGTTAACATGGCAGGTTTTATGCTTCTCATTAGCACGTTCTACAGTAGAGGTCATGCCAATTTTATCCCTTTGTCTGTCCACCAACAGGCCCACCTTTCCCATTCAAATAAACACACTTATTTGCTGTTCATTGTAGTCACTATTGCAGTACTGAGTCTTGGAAATTCCTGCCTACAAGAGTCCATGGTCAGTCCCAATACCAGACAATTTCACAATTCCCAGCTGGTGGGTGCCCTCTCTACCTGACATCAGTTGTGTAATCAGCCAACACCGTATTCAGATCCGATGTCTGTTCCATCCACCTCAACACATAGTTATTGGATCTGATGATGGCAACTTAGACTTCAGCTCCAAGGCTCAAGCTTCTCCCTTCTCCCATAGGATCTCTTCTGTGTCAAGTTTCTTTAACAACTTCTTACTGTTGTGTGTCTTTGCTGTTGATATGGCTAACAAGGCTTAAAGATTTAAGAGTTGTGTGGCCTGTAGCCACAGTATTCTGCCACAAGACCCACACTATGAGTGTTTAATGCTAGAGCTCTATCTTGAGGAAGAATGTGAAATGTGTACCCCGTTTGGTAATGGGCCACTGTTGGATTGACCCTTTAAATTGGTTTTGAAGGGCTTTTCCCAGTCAAAGCAGGAGAATTAGCACCTTCTGTTTCTTGGTCATCGTCCTCTGAGAAGTCTACACATAGGGGTAAGGAGGAGAGACCCAAGGATCAAGACATAGATTCTGCTAGTGACAAGATACTAGAGAGTAGGAACAGGTTTCCAAATCTTTCAACTTTAGAAGGACCTACTCTAAAGGCTTCTTTGACCCTCTGGCTAGATTTCTTCTCCCATGCCCCTGGGGTCTGATCCCATACAGATCTGATCTCCAGCTGTCCTTAACTTACCATATCCATTTTTTTTTTCTTAGCCATTGCAACCTAGGATTCTGTCACATACCCTCCCCCTCAACAGGCTTTGGCACCAATCTTCAATACCATCCTCTGCTGCTGCTTCCTGATCTGTGTGGTCCTGTAGGAGTTTAGCTGAGGCAGAGTTAGGCAAGATGATGAGGACCTTTCTGAAGGCTCAGATCCAGTATGGGTATTCTTCCCACCCCCTCCACCACAAGGATAGTGAGACCCAGCTTTTCCACCCCTGTTGTTTTTCTTTCTGCAGTCCATTTGTTGGAACCAGAGATCCCAGATCTGAATTCTTCCTGCATGGTCTCCCAGTTGGAGCTGACAACTTGGGTGTCTAACTTTTGAAAGTTTCTTTGACAAAATCCACTCTGACTTCAGACAAGAGGGATCCAGTATCAACTGAGGCTTTCCGGAGCCTTCCCTAACTCTGAGACTCTGCTTTTGACAGCTTGGCACTGACCCATCTTGGATCCAGCTGAGGGTAGCGACTCAAGAAGGATTGTTGGGTTCCTGTATGTCTAAGGTTACCTTGGCTATCGGTCTGAGTGCAGAGTGGTTGATGGTGCATTATGGGAGAACTGAGGAGCTTGAGCTTTGGAGACAAAGTTTAATGTGTTAGCCTCGAATCCGATAACCAGTGTGTCAAGACAGAAGGAGGAAGACAACATGGATATAATGTTATGGCAAGTACATCATTTTTATTTTTCAGTCTTGCTGCATCAGTCCTGTTCAGTTCATCGGTGCTTCCCGGGACCAGAGACTCATCAAAGCAAGGTACCCCACTAGGGGAATTTTTTTCTTATCCCTTTTAAAGCCAATATGTTGAATTCTCCCCTTGACAAATATGTTCTGTTTTGCTGAGGTCATAAAGATTTGTTGAAAGAGGGGAATTGATTCCAGGGATTACCCATATCCTTTAAATCTTCCTTTTCTATGTTCAGTAAAAACTTTCCTTCTAATTCAGAACTATTTTCAAGTAGCAAAACAAGTAGTCTCTGCAAAGTTCAGACAAACAAAATTTTAAAGAAAAATGGCAAGGAGGCTTACAGAAGAAAGGGAGACTCTCCCAAAACCAAGGATAGCTCAAAAAATCACAGTGACTACTTGCCCATTCAAGCTTCTCCATTCCACCCAGATGATCTTTTAAATTTATTCCTCTGCCTAGGCCGTTATTTGTCCAGTGGCATCAGATCATCTCAGACAAATGTATTCTGAGAATTCTATAGCAGGGGTACAGCTTCCAATGGCATTCCTCCTCGTCTTGTAAACCAAACATCCCTGTTTCCCCAGTTTTTGGAGATCAGTCCTAGACCTCTCCTTTCTCAGTTTTTATTTCAAGGTCCCAACTTTCAAAACAATATCCCTCCAAACTTTGTTACCTCTGATGTTCATTGTGTTTCACTGTTGCAGTCATTACACTTGGGTTATCCTGCTGGCAGGCTACCCGCAGTCGGCCAGAATTCCAAAGTCTAGGTCTGGCGTCGGTTGCTGTCGCCCCTTCCCTGACGTCAGTGTGCCAGGGGTATAAAAGATGCAGCCAACGCCATTTTCTTTAGTCTTTCTTGCCACACGGTGCCCAAAGCAAAAGCAGTTCGCAAGTGCCGGTCAGCCAAATCCTGAGATTTTCGAAATTGAATTTCAGAACCGAAGGCTTCAATAAAGCTAAGTACCCTGTTGGGGAAACTTTTTCTTGCTCCAGACCGAAGTCAGTAAAAGTTAACAATTGTATTTCTTGTGGGAAGCAAATACCTCATAAGGATTTTCACTCTTACTGTATTCCTTACCTAGGCCCTGACCATGACGTTGCTAGTTGTCGGTTTTGTGCTAGATTCAACCAACGCACTAAGCGTCTATTTAATTTTGCTTTACATTACTTTGGCCGAAGATTTAACTACATAATGCCATCGGAACAACCGACGACTGGAAGTCAGAAAAAAACGCAAAGACAAAGAAAAGGACAGGCATCCGAGGTCCAAAACCGACGAAGCCTCTTCTAGGCCAGTCGCCGGTTCTCAGTGAGGCGCTTTCGCAGCCCCTGACACCCGCTACCTCAGAGCCACAGGCCGCATCCAACTCCCACGTGGAGACACCTAGGCCTTTGGAAACTCAATGTATTGGGCCTACGGAAACTATTCCCTCAGATGGGTCCGTTGCCGCTGAGCAGGCATCGGCTTCTGAGGGTGTTTTCAGACCTTCACAGCTTACTATCAAGTCCAAAACAGCAGCCAAGGCAAAGTCAAAAACACCATTAAAGACAAGGAAACAATTGCAGCATTCTCCTGGACAGTCATCCATGCCAAAGAAACAGATGCTTAAAATGGCCAAGGACCTAATTACTTGGATCAGGGGTTCCCATCCCCCTCCTGATAAAAGGCCTAGGCAAGACACTGACTATGACTCCTCTGACCAGGTTTCTATTTCCTCTGATTCCTCTTCAGATCAGGAATATTCTCTCCCTCCCTATGAGGACTCTGATGCAGAAGAATTTATACCTTCAGCCTCTCTGCCTGAGGATTACTCTTTTGGGGAAACCTTGCACACCATGAGGGAGCATTTCCATTGGGAGAGCCAGGATTATTCAGAATCCAAGAAAAGGCTCAGAGACTTTCTTTTATTGCCTCAGCACAGGCTCCTGGCAATCCCCCCTGTGCTTGATATTGTTGATTTATGTTTTCACTGAATCCAGTTTGTCTCCTGATTCTTTACCCCCTGCACCAGTCAAGCCAGACTGGTACTACAGGGTCCCAGACCCTCATAAATTTCTTTATAAAAACCCTGCTGCTGACCCAGAAACAATTTCTCAGGGTTGCAAAGGGGTTAAGGCTTCCACTGCAAAAAACCCTGTTCCCTCTGATAGGGATTCTAGAGCTCTGGATAGATGGGGGAAAAAAGTTTACACTTCTGCTACTTTAGCTGTAAGGGCTTTAAACTGCCAGTTTCACATGCTTAAATATCAACAATACCTAATGTCTTTGTCAAAACAGAAAATGCTTACAAACTCAATGTCCTGACAATAAGGAAATGCAGGATTTATTGCATGCAGCTGAACAAGTGGGAAAGCATACTCTGCAATGTGGTTTTGATTCATTAGAGGCTTCTTGCAGAGCTGCAGTTACAGGCTCTGTCATTCGAAGGCATGCTTGGTTAAAAGAACAAAGTTTACCTGATCATGTTAAAGTAAAATTATTGGATGCTCCACTAGAGCATGATACTTTGTTTGGTGTTAAGGCAGAAGAGGTGTTAAAGAAAATGGAGGATAAAGCAAAATCAATGCAGACAGTAAAGGATTTCTTACAGGTTCAGCCACCTAGATTTAGCAGAAACTGGCCTTCTAAAAATTGGTACTTTCCGGTGTCAGACAGACCACAAAGAGGCAGATACAGACGCCCAAGAGGCAGATCTCAGCCCCAAGGCTCATACAGACCTTAACAATGGGGTGCTTCAGCCCCCAAAGGAGGAGAAGACAAATCACAACCTTATAGGAAACAGTCCCAATGACTTCCCTCTACAAATGCCAAGCACTTGCCTTTTGGCAGCACCCTTAGGGGGAAAGCTAGCACTTTTCCTCACAAAATTGGCACATGATCACCCAGGACAAATGACTACTGAATATTGTTTCAAAGGGTTACAGGTTCCACTTTCACACCCTTCCAAAATCAAAAGGTATGCCAGACCTGCCACAAAACCAATGGGCAGAGGCACAAAAACAAATTTCTGCTCTCATGGACATGAGAGCTATTCAAAAGTACCACAGCAAGAACAGGGACAAGGATTTTACTCAAGACTTCCTGGTACCCAGAAAGGACAAAGCGTGGAGACCAATACTGGACCTGTCAATCCTAAATACTTTCCTGGATGTTGTGGAATTCAAAATGTTAACACTGCAGCAACTTCTACCCATGCTGGGCAAGAAGGCTTGGCTAGTTATTTTGGACCTCAAGGAGGCATACCTGCATGTCCCAGTCAGAAGTCTTGCAGTAAATACCTCAGATTCATAGCTGGCTCAATGCATTACCAATTCTCTGCACTGCTCTTAAGCTTATCTACTGCGCCCAGGGTCTTCACAAAATGCCGGGCACCCGTAATTGCATTTTGTAGACAAAAAGGAATTCAAATATATCCCTACTTGGACGACTGCTTATTCAAGCAGACAGCAAGGACATTCTACTAAAGCATCTGGCGTTTGTAAAAAAAAAAAAAAAAAAATACTAGGTTGCCTAGGGTACACAGTAAACGAAAAAAAAGTCAAAACTAGTGCCCTCTCAAGAGATAATATTCCTGGGTGCAAGCTTAAATACAACTGCCCAGATGGCTTATCTCACGCCAGACGAGCAAAGGCAACTGACTTATTACTTTCAAATGATGGCAACAAAGACCCAGCTCCCTGCAAGAAAAATTCTGCAGGCTCTGGGCTTCATGGCATCCTCCATTCTACTAATTCCATATGCAAGATTGCATATGAGGAAACTACAATGGTATCTAAAAAGTGTTTGGACTCGACATTGCCACAGCCTGGAAACAATAACTATTATTCTCTGCCTGCAACAGGAGTTTTGATGGTGGGCACTGGCCTGTCACCACAACAAGGGACAGCCTTTCACCTTACCCACACCCAGGCAGACAATAACAGATGCATCGGATTATGCCTGGGGGGCACACATGGCAGGAAAATGTATTCAGGGCACGTGGCCCAAGGAGCAAATGCATCTTCACATCAATCAAAAAGAGATGCTAGCTGTACAGCATGCCCTGACATCCTTCAAGGATCTACTACATCCAGGACAACTATTACTAAAGACGGACAATACCACAGTTATGTGGTACACAAACAAGCAAGGGGGCACACATTCCTACCCTCTCTGCAGGCCAGCCATGACTTTGTGGAACACAGCACTGACCTATCAAGTACATCTGCAGGCACAATTCCTGCCAGGAAAGAAAAATACTCTGGCAGACGAACTAAGCAGAAATCTCCTGTATCCTCACAAATGGAAACTAAATCCACAGGTCTTCAGCATGATAACAAGGAAATGGGGACGCCCAGACATAGATCTTTTTGCCTCCCCTCAACTGCCAACTACAGAGATTCTGCACAAGAACTTATCACTCACAAGCATGGAAACTGGATGCTCTATCATTCATCTGGAAAACCCTGACAGTTTATGCCTTTCCTCCACTGCCTCTTCTTCCCAAGGTGCTCCTAAAAGTCAGACAAGAGCAGCCAAAAATGATTGATTGCTCCAGACTGGCCATGCCAGCACTGGCACCAAATCCTAAAGAGCTTGTCTCAAGGCCCAGCCTGGGCTTTACCTCAAATTCCTCATCTTCTGACTCAACAAAACAATCAGATTCTGCACAGTCAACTCAGAACCTTAAATCTGGCAGCATGGCCGATAATATAGCCACTCAGACCACACCTCTCTCTAAAGCTGTTATGGATGTCATTTTAGAAGCCAGGAGGCCCAGCACTAGGAAATCTTATGCAGAAAAATGGAAGAGATTCTGTGCTTGGAACCAGGCACAAGGACTTGAACCACTTGTTCCAAACATACCTCAGATTTTACAATACCTAACTGAGATGCTGGACAAAGGCCTATCCTTCTCATCAATTAAGATCCATGCCTCTGCCATTTCAGCTCATTACAATACGGAACCTCCTATTTTCTCTCATCCACTCCTAAGAAAGTACCTCAGAGGGGCAAAAAAACATAAGACCCCCAAGGAAAGCACCGATACCTACATGGGACCTCAATTTTGTTTTAGAAAAGCTCACACTGCCTCCTTTTGAGCCAGCCAATACAGCTGATATAAAATTCTTATGGAAAACTGCTCTGCTCCTAGCAATAACTTCAGCAAGAAGAGTCTGAGTTACAGGCATTAATGGCATTGGAACCTTTCATCATTTTTCATCAGGACAGGGTTTCTCCAAGGAAACCAAACCATTCATTTGTCAACATTTTATCCAAATCCCCAGAATAAAAGGGAGAGACTTCTGCACGCTTTGGACATACACAGACAGCTACGCTTCTATTTGGACAAAACAAAAGCTTTCAGAAAAACTGAGCAACTGTTTGTAACTTAGGCTTTCCTTGTGATCCTGCAGCATATCTCAAAGCAGACTATTTCAAAATGGAAAGGACACTGCATTCGTTTCTGCTATTCACAACATGGCAAATCAGTGCCTAAGGGCATTAGGCCACATTCAACCAGAGCAGCAGCCACTTCAGCAGCCTTTCTCAGAGGAGTACCACCAAAGACATTTTAGAGGCTGTAACCTGGAGTTCAGTGCACACTTTCACCAAACACTACCACTTACCTCTCTACTCTAAATCCAGAGCAAGCTTTGCCACCACAGTTCTGCAGGGCCTTGTAGCCTCTCCTAATCCTATTTAGGCCCAGCCACCCTACCTCAGCTTTGGGATTCAACCCAAGTGTAATGACTGCAACAGTGAAACATGATAAACATAGTACAGTTGTGTACCTACCATAAATGTAGATGTTAGAGTGTATTCAGTGTTTCAGTCCAGGTTACTCACCCACCATCCCCCTTTTCTTTGCTGGGACACTTCTGTACTTCTCTATTCTATACAACCTATGTGGTATATTTGCTTGTAGATGAAGGAAATGTTTATTTTAGTACATGCATGCTTCTTGGCATAATTGTTTTTTTTAGCCTACCTATTTGGGGGCACCTGACATCTGGGGCAAGAAAAACTGAAGAAAATGGCGTCAGATGCATCTTTTATACCCCTGGCGCACTGACGTCACGGAAGAGGCAACAGCAACTGATGCCGGACCTAGACTTTGGAATTCTGGCCGACTGCGGGTAGCCTGCCAGATAACCTAAGTGTAATGACTGCAACACTGAATACACTCTAACATCTACATTTATGGTAGGTACACAACTGTACTTTACCCTCCGTTGAGATTCATAGTTAATATTAGACTTAAGATGTTTATCAATGGGTATCTGACGAAAGATTGAACACTCAAAAGAGCGAATATTAGACCATTGAGTCTGGATATTCACAAACCCAGATGCTTGAATGGTACGGCATAAACACAGAATCCTTTTTTTTTTTTTTTTTTGGTGCCCCCACACCCCCTGTTAATTATATATACTGACACAGAGATTACATTACAATGAGGAAAGGAGCAAAAATTCCAATACCCCCCTGTACCTTGATCCTGCACAGTGATGATCCGTACTGTTTGAGCTTCTGAAATTTTGAGTATCCTGTTTTAAAGTTTGCTCTTTTGAGCATTCTGTCTTTTGTCAGGGACCCTTATCAATGCATACCAATTTAGAAAGAATTCAGACGTTTCTTAATATTTTCTGTATCTGGATTACTTTATCAATTCCTTGTCTTTACCCTTTGTAAATACCCTTAGTGCACTAGACAGACCAAAGTGTCTGGCTCCAGTAATTGCTTATTGCAAACTTCAAGGAATTCACACCTTAATATTTGGATGATTGTCTGTTTACAGACTCATTCTGCAATTGTCAAGATTCCCTGACATGTCAGGAAGCACCTACTCAGTTTAGGCTTTAAAGTGAACTTCCAGAAATCATTTCTCTACCCTTCCCACAGAATATTTTTTTTCTGGGCTGTCTTCTGGATACTTCACTAGAAATGTCTTTTCCTCCACTGGACAAAGTAGAACAGTACAAAGAAATCTTCCTAAGCTGTTCCAGCCAGTCTTGACATCTGCCAGGGAATTTCTCAGGATTCTGGATTCCATGGTCTCTATAGTTATCGTGATTTCCTTGACCAGACTTCAACTTAGAAAAATTGTGGTACCTTAGGTCAGTTTGGTCTCAACATTAACACTCTTAATCTTTGCAGATTACATTGCTGTGGAATAAGCGGGATGGGCAAAAACATGCAAATGTCAAGTAGATGCTGGCAGTAATCACTACATCTCTCATGTCTTTTTCATCCATTCATCAACTGATGGGACTTGGATCTGTCCTCGGCCATTTTGGTAGACTCTAGGCTCTGTAGCTCGAGTTCCTCCCTTTACTTATAGTCCCTCTTTTCTCCTTAGTTATCTTAGATCTTGTTTGCTGCTTTAGCAATAAGACGTGGTCACCATTAGCTCAAGCAGGTCATGGTAGATGATATATTTTTGATAATTTTCTATCCAGTCAGGTATTTCTTCAATTTCCTCCCCTGTATATAAAAAATATATATATAGTTTTTTCTTTAGATATGAAACTGATGAATTAAATCCAAGTAAACCAACGAACCACTTCAAGAAGTTAAATCCACAAAAGCATAAAAAAGAAGTGATGCCACGGCTGAATATATTTATTAAAACTCGTAAACTCATAAAAACATAAAATAAGAGATGAGTGCTTTCAGCCTTCTTTAGATCTGATTTCCTGTTTGTCAAGTGCACATTTAAATACTAAAACTACCCAATAAAATCCTTGTTTCACTGCTGCAATGTATAAAAAAAACTCACGCTCTCTCCACATTCACAAGTTCAACTAGCCAGTCACTCAAATGAAAAGGAGGGGGTGTGCCCAATCAATGTCATTGCTTCAGCTGACACCTCTTCAGGGTAGGTTTCTTTGGTAGCACTTCATTAAACCCTGGTTCCTTGTACGCCCTTAGGTCAGCAGTCAATTTACTTTCCTCATATTCAGTCAGTCCTTTCAAATCACCTTTTCGTGTGATTGATTTCAGCACCTGCAGGGCTATAGGTTCATAGGTAGGTACTAGGCTATCAGCCGAAGGGCCTAAGTAAGCCTAGCCAACAAGATTCCCTGGCTTACTCCACTCCAGAAAGTTAATTTCCTGTGCCCCTGTCGAGCAGAGCCACAGAAGTGATTCCTGGGGTGTATTTCATATTTCCCATCCACTGAAGATTTTTCTTGAAGGGTTCTAATGAGGAACTTTGACATATATGGGTAGCTTTGTCCCAGAGTATAGGAAGTCTCTGGGACAGGAATCTATCCCGCCAGCATGTCCTGTTTATTGTGGTGACAAGGTTTACGTCCCTGAACCGTGTAGCTTGGAGGGATTGGGATTTCTTTAGGTGTAGCATGTCCAACAGCTCTGGGTTTAACATAGCTTTATATATTAGGCAGAGATCTCCTTGAGTAGGCGATGTGCTACAAAGTAAAGCTGGAGTTTTTTGAGACTGTCAGTGTAGGGCATCTATTTGAGGACAGTAATCCTCTTGAAACGAAAGAGATGATCAGGATTCATGCTGATGTGCTTTTAAAGGGGATTAGTGCTATTTTTATTCTTTTTTTTTTTTTACTCCTGAGTTTTTGTTTTTTCTTGAAACATTTAACAATTACTTGTAAATTATGTAAAAGAAATATTAAAATGTAAATATTAACAGGAATAACTAAATATTTACATTGGCTTGAGTGCTATTTTTATTCTTGATGTCCTTTACATACGATTGTATCCTGATCCTAAATTGGCAGTTCATTTTGCCTATATAAAAGGCAGTGCACTTCGTGTACTTTGCAAAATAAATAAAATTGTTTGTTGTACAGTTCACAAATGTAGGAGTTCTGTATAATCTTGCCTGTGATCGGATGTTGAAAACACTGATCTTGCTTCAAATGTTGACATGCCATACATTGACCACATCTAAAGGTACCACATTTCTATGTATATGACATCTCCACTTTTTCTTTGTCTTGACCTAGTAACTGTTTCAAATTATTCTTGTTCTTGTAGCAGAAGCTTGGATTGTCTCCTACTGTACGCCTTATTGACTCGTCAGTTGTTAATATCCTCCAGTTCCTTCTAATTGTCACATCTGTTTAGCATCTTTACTGTACGTTAGTGTACATCTCATGGAATGCCCTTCTCCCAGTTGGATCTACAGGATTATGGTTCCTACGAAAATAAGGTTGACCCTTAGTAGTTCTTAGATGTCGCAAATTCACTATAGTTTCATTAATTTCTTGGTCCTTATATCCTCTCTGCAGCAGTTCTTTTGTATGTGTTGCACTTTCTTCATAGATGTTATCCTCAGCATTCAGCCTAGAGTGTTGTAAATATTTATTATTAACCACTTGTGGGAAAAAAATATGTTGTGGATGCATGCTCGTATGATGCAGTGTATTGTTCCGCCAGTATTCTTTTCTATAAGTCTGAGTCTGCATATTGCCATCTTCCTGTTTCACTATTGTAACACTAAGGAAGTCGGTATGCTTTCTGAACTTTTGACCTCAGTCTAAAAATTCTGTAGTGGTCTTTAAGAAATTCACAAATTTTCCCAATTCATTTTTGCTGCAATCCCATAACATAAAAGTCATCCACAAATAATTTGTAATAAAGGAGCCTCTCTCCAGGTGTTATTGGCATGAAACATAAAATCCAGCTCCCACTGTGCCATTACTATATTTCAATGAGTTGGCACATGATGTGCCCATTGCCACCCCCATTTCTGTATGTAATATTGGATGTAATGGGATCCTATCTCGCCTACATTCACGACAGATGGGTTCGGAGCTGATCCGTCTGCTCCGACTCTGCCACTATATACTAGAACAAAGACTCTCATTGGCTGGGCTCCCCCTTATCCCAGAATGCACCAC